>NC_059208.1:59013910-59198910 GCF_020615455.1 Coregonus clupeaformis | reverse complement strand
GTGCACTATATAGGGAATAGGTGCCATTCTCTGGTCTAAAGTAGTGCACTATATAGGGAATAGGGTTCCATTCTCTGGTCTAAAGTAGTGCACTATATAGGGAATAGAGTGCCATTCTCTGGTCTAAAGTAGTGCACTATATAGGGAATAGGGTGCCATTCTCTGGTCTAAAGTAGTGCACTATATAGGGAATAGGGTGCCATTCTCTGGTCTAAAGTAGTGCACTATATAGGGAATAGGGTTCCATTCTCTGGTCTAAAGTAGTGCACTATATAGGGAATAGAGTGCCATTCTCTGGTCTAAAGTAGTGCACTATATAGGGAATAGGGTGCCATTCTCTGGTCTAAAGTAGTGCACTATATAGGGAATAGGGTGCCATTCTCTGGTCTAAAGTAGTGCACTATATAGGGAATAGGGTGCCATTCTCTGGTCTAAAGTAGTGCACTATATAGGGAATAGGGTGCCATTCTCTGGTCTAAAGTAGTGAACTATAGGGAATAGGGTGCCATTCTCTGGTCTAAAGTAGTGCACTATATTGGGAATAGGGTGCCATTCTCTGGTCTAAAGTAGTGCACTATATAGGGAATAGGGTGCCATTCTCTGGTCTAAAGTAGTGCACTATATAGGGAATAGGGTGCCATTCTCTGGTCTAAAGTAGTGCACTATATAGGGAATAGGGTGCCATTCTCTGGTCTAAAGTAGTGCACTATATAGGGAATAGGGTTCCATTCTCTGGTCTAAAGTAGTGCACTATATAGGGAATAGGGTGCCATTCTCTGGTCTAAAGTAGTGCACTATATAGGGAATAGGGTGCCATTCTCTGGTCTAAAGTAGTGAACTATATAGGGAATAGGGTTCCATTCTCTGGTCTAAAGTAGTGCACTATATAGGGAATAGGGTGCCATTCTCTGGTCTAAAGTAGTGCACTATATAGGGAATAGGGTGCCATTCTCTGGTCTAAAGTAGTGCACTATATAGGGAATAGGGTTCCATTCTCTGGTCTAAAGTAGTGCACTATATAGGGAATAGGGTGCCATTCTCTGGTCTAAAGTAGTGCACTATATAGGGAATAGGGTGCCATTCTCTGGTCTAAAGTAGTGCACTAGATAGGGAATAGGGTGCCATTCTCTGGTCTAAAGTAGTGCACTAGATAGGGAATAGGGTTCCATTCTCTGGTCTAAAGTAGTGCACTATATAGGGAATAGGGTGCCATTCTCTGGTCTAAAGTAGTGCACTATATAGGGAATAGGGTGCCATTCTCTGGTCTAAAGTAGTGCACTATATAGGGAATAGGGTTCCATTCTCTGGTCTAAAGTAGTGCACTATATAGGGAATAGGGTTCCATTCTCTGGTCTAAAGTAGTGCACTATATAGGGAATAGGGTTCCATTCTCTGGTCTAAAGTAGTGCACTATATAGGGAATAGGGTGCCATTCTCTGGTCTAAAGTAGTGCACTATATAGGGAATAGGGTGCCATTCTCTGGTCTAAAGTAGTGCACTATATAGGGAATAGGGTGCCATTCTCTGGTCTAAAGTAGTGCACTATATAGGGAATAGAGTGCCATTCTCTGGTCTAATGTAGTGCACTATATAGGGAATAGGGTGCCATTCTCTGGTCTAATGTAGTGCACTATATAGGGAATAGGGTGCCATTCTCTGGTCTAAAGTAGTGCACTATATAGGGAATAGGGTGCCATTATCTGATCTAAAGTAGTGCACTATATAGGGAATAGGGTGCCATTTGGGACACATCCCCCTTCATGAGAGAACCAGTTATCTCCTCTAGGATAAGGCAGTATGAGAGAACCAGTTATCTCCTCTAGGATAAGGCAGTATGAGAGAACCAGTTATCTCCTCTAGGATAAGGCAGTATGAGAGAACCAGTTATCTCCTCTAGGATAAGGCAGTATGAGAGAACCAGTTATCTCCTCTAGGATAAGGCAGTATGAGAGAACCAGTTATCTCCTCTAGGATAAGGCAGTATGAGAGAACCAGTTATCTCCTCTAGGATAAGGCAGTATGAGAGAACCAGTTATCTCCTCTAGGATAAGGCAGTATGAGAGAACCAGTTATCTCCTCTAGGATAAGGCAGTATGAGAGAACCAGTTATCTCCTCTAGGATAAGGCAGTATGAGAGAACCAGTTATCTCCTCTAGGATAAGGCAGTATGAGAGAACCAGTTATCTCCTCTAGGATAAGGCAGTATGAGAGAACCAGTTATCTCCTCTAGGATAAGGCAGTATGAGAGAACCAGTTATCTCCTCTAGGATAAGGCAGTATGAGAGAACCAGTTATCTCCTCTAGGATAAGGCAGTATGAGAGAACCAGTTATCTCCTCTAGGATAAGGCAGTATGAGAGAACCAGTTATCTCCTCTAGGATAAGGCAGTATGAGAGAACCAGTTATCTCCTCTAGGATAAGGCAGTATGAGAGAACCAGTTATCTCCTCTAGGATAAGGCAGTATGAGAGAACCAGTTATCTCCTCTAGGGATAAGGCAGTATGAGAGAACCAGTTATCTCCTCTAGGATAAGGCAGTATGAGAGAACCAGTTATCTCCTCTAGGATAAGGCAGTATGAGAGAACCAGTTATCTCCTCTAGGATAAGGCAGTATGAGAGAACCAGTTATCTCCTCTAGGATAAGGCAGTATGAGAGAACCAGTTATCTCCTCTAGGATAAGGCAGTATGAGAGAACCAGTTATCTCCTCTAGGATAAGGCAGTATGAGAGAACCAGTTATCTCCTCTAGGATAAGGCAGTATGAGAGAAACCAGTTATCTCCTCTAGGATAAGGCAGTATGAGAGAACCAGTTATCTCCTCTAGGATAAGGCAGTATGAGAGAACCAGTTATCTCCTCTAGGATAAGGCAGTATGAGAGAACCAGTTATCTCCTCTAGGATAAGGCAGTATGAGAGAACCAGTTATCTCCTCTAGGATAAGGCAGTATGAGAGAACCAGTTATCTCCTCTAGGATAAGGCAGTATGAGAGAACCAGTTATCTCCTGTAGGATAAGGCAGTATGAGAGAACCAGTTATCTCCTCTAGGATAAGGCAGTATGAGAGAACCAGTTATCTCCTCTAGGATAAGGCAGTATGAGAGAACCAGTTATCTCCTCTAGGATAAGGCAGTATGAGAGAACCAGTTATCTCCTCTAGGATAAGGCAGTATGAGAGAGCCAGTTATCTCCTCTAGGATAAGGCAGTATGAGAGAACCAGTTATCTCCTGTAGGATAAGGCAGTATGAGAGAACCAGTTATCTCCTGTAGGATAAGGCAGTATGAGAGAACCAGTTATCTCCTCTAGGATAAGGCAGTTATGAGATGCTGTGTTTCATTGCCCTCCACTATCATGTTGATACAGTACAGTACCTTCAGTGAGGGAGATCAGTGTTGCTACAATATAATATACCCACTACTGCTATCCCCGGCTGGTGGCGTGATCCACTGGAGTGTTTAACCCGAAGTTGATGTGATGCGTCAGCTGTGATAAGGTATTTTTTTAAATACAAACCACTCTACTCCTAGTGAAATAAGGCAAATGTGACGAAGTAACTGATTATACAAATGCTTATAGAACGTTGCAGGCATAGCCCACATTTAGGCGTACACGTCCATGTAACCTCACAATATGCAATATACTCTATAATTATTGGGCCCTAGCATTGTGTTTGTGAACATGGCTGAAGAAAGCCGTAGCTCCTTATTGAATTAACTCTTCATCTTTATGTTTTTATTTTTATTTTATTTATTTCACCTTTATTTAACCAGGTAAGCCAGTTGAGAACAGGTTCTCATTTACAACTGCGACCTGGCCAAGATAAAGCAAAGTAGTGCAATAAAAAAACAACACAGAGTTACATATGGGGTAAAAAAAACATAAAGTCAGAAATACAACAGAAAATATATATACAGTGTGTGCAAATGTAGCAAGTTATGGAGGTAAGGCAATAAATAGGCTATAGTGCAGAATAATTACAATAGTATTAACACTGGAATGCTAGATGTGCAAGAGATTATGTGCAAATAGAGATACTGGGGTGCAAAAGAGCAAAATAAATTACAATATAGGGATGAGGTAGTTGGGTGGGCTAATTTCAGATGGGCTGTGTACAGGTGCAGTGATCGGTAAGGTGCTCTGATAACTGATGCTTAAAGTTATTGAGGGAGATAAGAGTCTCCAGCTTCAGAGATTTTTGCAATTCGTTCCAGTCATTGGCAGCAGAGAACTGGAAGGAATGGCGGCCAAAGGAGGTGTTGGCTTTGGGAATGACCAGTGAGATATACCTGCTGGAGCGCAGACTACGGGTGGGGGCTGCTATGGTGACCAATGAGCTAAGATAAGGCAGGGATTTGCCTAGCAGTGATTTATAGATGGCCTGGAGCCAGTGGGTTTGACGACGAACATGTAGTGAGGACCAGCCAACAAGAGCGTACAGGTCACAGTGGTGGGTAGTGTATGGGGCTTTGGAGACAAAACGGATGGCACTGTGATAGACTACATCCAATTTGCTGAGTAGAGTGTTGGAGGCTATTTTGTAAATGACATCGCCGAAGTCAAGGATCGGTAGGATAGTCAGTTTTACGAGGGCATGTTTGGCAGCATGAGTGAAGGAGGCTTTGTTCGCGAAATAGGAAGCCGATTCTAGATTTAACTTTGGATTGGAGATTCTTTATGTGAGTCTGGAAGTTGAGTTTACAGTCTAACCAGACACCTAGGTATTTGTAGTTGTCCACATACTCTAGGTCAGACCCGTCGAGAGTGGTGATTCTAGTCGGGTGGGCGGGTGCCAGCAGCGTTCGATTGAAAAGCATGCATTTAGTTTTACTAGTGTTTAAGAGCAGTTGGAGGCTACTGAAGGATTGTTGTATGGCATTGAAGCTCGTTTGGAGGTTTGTTAACACAGTGTCCAATGAAGGGCCAGATGTATACAAAATGGTGTCGTCTGCGTAGAGGTGGATCTGAGAGTCACCAGCAGCAAGAGCGACATCATTGATATACACGGAGAAAAGTGTCGGCCCAAGAATTGAACCCTGTGGCACCCCCATAGAGACTGCCATAGGTTCAGACAACAGGCCTTCGATTTGACACACTGAACTCTATCTGAGAAGTAGTTGGTGAACCAGGCGAGGCAGTCATTTGAGAAACCAAGGCTATTTAGTCTGCCAATAAGAATGCGGTGGTTGACAGAGTCGAAAGCCTTGGCCAGGTCGATGAAGACGGCTGCACAGTACTGTCTATTATCAATCGCGGTTATAATATCGTTTAGGACCTTGAGCGTGGCTGAAGTGCACCCATGACCAGCTCAGAAACCGGATTGCATTGCGGAGAAGGTACGGTGGTATTCGAAATGGTCGATGATCTGTTTGTTAACTTGGCTTTCGAATACTTTCGAAAGGCAGGGCAGGATGGATATAGGTCTGTAGCAGTTTGGATCTAGAGTGTCACCCCCTTTGAAGAGGGGGATGACCGCGGCAGCTTTCCAATCTCTGGGGATCTCAGACGTTATGAAAGAGAGGTTGAGCAGACTAGTAATAGGGGTAGCGACAATTTCGGCGGCTAGTTGAAGATTGAACTCCCGTTCTCAACTTACTCATGCCTATTAGTCATATAAAATCTATTCAAACCTTTTCCTAAAAATATTCAGTCTTCACCATTGTACTAATACTCTTTATCATGGCCTATAGACCTCATAATCTAATACTCTTTATCATGGCCTAAAGACCTCATAATCTAATACTTTTTATCATGGCCTATAGACCTCATAATCTAATACTCTTTATCATGGCCTATAGACCTCATAATCTAATACTCTTTATCATGGCCTATAGACTTCATAATCTAATACTCTTTATCATGGCCTATAGACCTCATAATCTAATACTCTTTATCATGGCCTATAAACCTCATAATCTAATACTCTTTCTATCATGGCCTATAAACCTCATAATCTAATACACTTTTTATCATGGCCTATAGACTTCATAATCTAATACTCTTTTTTTCATGGCCTATAGACCTCATAATCTAATACTCTTTATCATGGCCTATAGACCTCATAATCTAATTGTCATGAATGTCTGTGGAATGCGGTAGGCCAGAGTCAAGCGCAGGACACAGAATGAAATGAAAATCTACTTTACTGAATAGTAAAGAAACAAGCAAAACCTCCAACACAGGGAGGATTAACCCGCTCACAAACGACACTCGTAACAAGTAACAAACACGCACAACACACAGTGGGAGGGAATAGGTTAAATAGGGAAGGACATAATCACATAATGGAAAACAGGTGCAACACCAGACAACAACCAGGTGAACATAGAAACATAGAACATAGATCGGCAGCAGCTAGAATTCCGGTGACGACGAACGCCGAAGCCTCCCCGAACCAGAAGGAAGGGCCGCAGCCTCCCCGAACCAGAAGGAAGGGCCGCAGCCTGCCAGAACCAGAAGGAAGGGCCGCAGCCTCCCCGAACCAGAAGGAAGGACCGCAGCCTCCCCGAACCAGAAGGAAGGGCCGCAGCCTGCGAGAACCAGAAGGAAGGGCTGCAGCCTGCGAGAACCAGAAGGAAGGGCCGCAGCCTCCCCGAACCAGAAGGAAGGGCCGCAGCCTGCCAGAACCAGAAGGAAGGGCCGCAGCCTCCCCGAACCAGAAGGAAGGACCGCAGCCTCCCCGAACCAGAAGGAAGGGCCGCAGCCTCCCCGAACCAGAAGGAAGGGCCGTAGCCTCCCCGAACCAGAAGGAAGGGCCGTAGCCTCCCCGAACCAGAAGGAAGGACCGCAGCCTCCCCGAACCAGAAGGAAGGGCCGCAGCCTCCCCGAACCAGAAGGAAGGGCCGCAGCCTCCCCGAACCAGAAGGAAGGACCGCAGCCTCCCCGAACCAGAAGGAAGGGCCGCAGCCTCCCCGAACCAGAAGGAAGGGCCGCAGCCTCCCCGAACCAGAAGGAAGGGCCGCAGCCTCCCCGAACCAGAAGGAAGGGCCGTAGCCTCCCCGAACCAGAAGGAAGGGCCGCAGCCTCCCCGAACCAGAAGGAAGGGCCGCAGCCTCCCCGAACCAGAAGGAAGGGCCGCAGCCTCCCCGAACCAGAAGGAAGGGCCGCAGCCTCCCCGAACCAGAAGTAAGGGCCGCAGCCTCCCCGAACCAGAAGGAAGGGCCGCAGCCTCCCCGAACCAGAAGGAAGGGCCGCAGCCTCCCCGAACCAGAAGGAAGGACCGCAGCCTCCCCGAACCAGAAGGAAGGGCCGCAGCCTCCCCGAGCCAGAAGGAAGGACCGCAGCCTACCCGAACCAGAAGGAAGGACCGCAGCCTCCCCGAACCAGAAGGAAGGGCCGCAGCCTCCCCGAACCAGAAGGAAGGGCCGCAGCCTCCCCGAACCAGAAGGAAGGGCCGCAGCCTCCCCGAACCAGAAGGAAGGGCCGCAGCCTCCCCGAACCAGAAGGAAGGGCCGCAGCCTGCCCGAACCAGAAGGAAGGGCCGCAGCCTGCCCGAACCATAAGGAAGGGCAGTCTCTGCAGAATGCGTGACACTAATACTATTTTTATCATGGCCTACAGACCTCATAATCTAATACTCTTTTTATCATGGCCTATAGACCTCATAATCTAATACTCTTTTTATCATGGCCTATAGACCTCATAATCTAATACTCTTTTTATCATGGCCTATAGACCTCATAATCTAATACTCTTTTTATCATGGCCTATAGACCTCATCATCTAACACTCTTTATCATGGCCTACAGACCTCATAATCTAATACTCTTTTTATCATGGCCTATAGACTTCATAATCTAATACTCTTTTTATCATGGCCTATAGACTTCATAATCTAATACTCTTTTTATCATGGCATATAGACTTCATAATCTAATACTCTTTTTATCATGGCCTATAGACTTCATAATCTAATACTCTTTTTATCATGGCCTATAGACCTCATAATCTAATACTCTTTTTTTTTCATGGCCTATAGACTTCATAATCTAATACTCTTTTTATCATGGCCTATAGACTTCATAATATAATACTATTTTTATCATGGCCTATAGACTTATTAATCTAATACTCATTTTATCATGGCCTATAGACTTCATAATATAATACTCTTTTTATCATGGCCTATAGACTTCATAATCTAATACTCTTTTTATCATGGCCTACAGACCTCATAATCTAATACTCTTTTTATCATGGCCTATAGACTTCATAATCTAATACTCTTTTTTATCATGGCCTATAGACTTCATAATCTAATACTCTTTTTATCATGGCCTATAGACTTCATAATCTAATACTCTTTTATCATGGCCTATAGACTTCATAATCTAATACTCTTTTATCATGGCCTATAGACTTCATAATCTAATACACTTTTTATCATGGCCTATAGACTTCATAATCTAATACTCTTTTATCATGGCCTATAGACTTCATAATCTAATACTCGTTTTATCATGGCCTATAGACTTCATAATCTAATACTCTTTTTATCATGGCCTATAGACTTCATAATCTAATACTATTTTTATCATGGCCTATAGACCTCATAACCTAATACTCTTTTTATCATGGCCTATAGACTTCATAATCTAATACTCTTTTTATCATGGCCTATAGACTTCATAATCTAATACTATTTTTATCATGGCCTATAGACTTATTAATCTAATACTCATTTTATCATGGCCTATAGACTTCATAATCTAATACTATTTTTATCATGGCCTATAGACTTCATAATCTAATACTCTTTTTATCATGGCCTACAGACCTCATAATCTAATACTCTTTTTATCATGGCCTATAGACTTCATAATCTAATACTCTTTTTATCATGGCCTATAGACTTCATAATCTAATACTCTTTTTATCATGGCCTATAGACTTCATAATCTAATACTCTTTTTATCATGGCCTATAGACTTCATAATCTTATACTCTTTTTATCATGGCCTATAGACTTCATAATCTAATACAATTTTTATCATGGCCTATAGACTTCATAATCTAATACTATTTTTATCATGGCCTATAGACTTCATAATCTAATACTCGTTTTATCATGGCCTATATACTTCATAATCTAATACTATTTTTATCATGGCCTATAGACTTCATAATCTAATACTATTTTTATCATGGCCTATAGACCTCATAACCTAATACTCTTTTTATCATGGCCTATAGACTTCATAATCTAATACTCTTTTTATCATGGCCTATAGACTTCATAATCTAATACTCTTTTTATCATGGCCTATAGACTTTATAATCTAATACTCTTTTTATCATGGCCTATAGACTTCATAATCTAATACTATTTTTATCATGGCCTATAGACTTCATAATCTAATACTATTTTTATCATGGCCTATAGACTTCATAATCTAATACTCTTTTTATCATGGCCTATAGACTTCATAATCTAATACTCGTTTTATCATGGCCTATAGACTTCATAATCTAATACTCTTTTTATCATGGCCTATAGACTTCATATTCTAATACTATTTTTATCATGGCCTATAGACCTCATAACCTAATACTCTTTTTATCATGGCCTATAGACTTCATAATCTAATACTCTTTTTATCATGGCCTATAGACTTCATAATCTAATACTCTTTTTATCATGGCCTATAGACTTCATAATCTAATACTCTTTTTATCATGGCCTATAGACTTCATAATCTAATACTCTTTTTATCATGGCCTATAGACTTCATAATCTAATACTCTTTTTATCATGGCCTATAGACTTCATAATCTAATACTCTTTTTATCATGGCCTATAGACCTCATAATCTAATACTCTTTTTATCATGGCCTATAGACTTCATAATCTAATACTATTTTTATCATGGCCTACAGACCTCATAATACTCTTTTTATCATGGCCTATAGACTTCATAATCTAATACTCTTTTTATCATGGCCTACAGACCTCATAATCTAATACTCTTTTTATCATGGCCTATAGACCTCATAATCTAATACTTATGGAGAAGAAGAGATGTTCTCTGCCTACTAAAGACCCTCTGACACTCTTGGTTGCAGAATGAATCAGTCAATGGCTGCTCAAGTTGCCCCAGATGATGTTGACATGTTTTCATCGCTGCGTCTTGTCTGAGACGACTGTGTCATTTAGACCCCAATACCCTGGAGCATTCTCTCCTGCATGCAGTCTGCTTAATGATGCAATTAAGGGCAATAGAGAGACGGGGAGAGAAAGAGAGAGAAATATATATATATATATATATAGCGAGAGAGAGAGAGAGAGAGAGAGAGAGAGAGAGAGAGAGAGAGAGAGAGAGAGAGAGAGAGAGAGAGAGAGAGAGAGAGAGAGAGACAGAGAGACAGAGAGAGAGAAAAAATAGATATATATAGAGAGATATATATATATATATATATATATACAGTTGAAGTCTGAAGTTTACATACACCTTAGCCAAATACATTTAAACTCAGTTTTTCACAATTGCTATCATTTAATCCTAGAAAACATTCCCTATCTTAGGTCAGTTAGGATCACCACTTTATTTTAAGAATGTGAAATGTCAGAAAAATAGTAGAGAGAATGATTTATTTCAGCTTTTATTTATTTCATCACATTCCCAGTGGGTCAGAAGTTTACATACACTTAATTAGTATTTGGCAGCATTGCCTTTAAATTCTTTAACTTGGGTCAAACATTTCAGGTAGCCTTCCACAAGCTTCCAACAATAAGTTGGGTGAATTTTGGTCCATTCCTCCTGACAGAGCTTGTGTAACTGAGTCAGGTTTGTAGGCCTCCTTGCTCGCACACGCTTTTTAAATTCTGCCCATAAATCTTCTATATTATTGAGGTCAGGGCTTTGTGATGGCCACTCGAATACCTTGACTTTGTTGTCCTTAAGCCATTTTGCCACAACTTTGGAAGTATGCTTGGGGTCATTGTCCATTTGGAAGACCCATTTGCGACCAAGCTTTAACTTCCTGACTGATGTCTTGAGATGTTGCTTCAATATATTCACATAATTTTCCTTCCTCATGATGCCATCTATTTTGTGAAGTGCACCAGTCCCTCCTGCAGCAAAGCACCCCCACAGCATGATGCTGACACCCCCGTGCTTCACGGTTGGGATGGTGTTCTTCGGCTTGCAAGCCTGCCCCTTTTTCCTCCAAACGTAACGATGGTCATTATGGCCAAACAGTTCTATTTTTGTTTCATCAGACCAGAGGACATTTCTCCAAAAAGTACGATCTTTGTCCCCATGTGCAGTTGCAAAGCGTAGTCTGGCTTTTTTATGGTGGTTTTGGAGCAGTGGCTTCTTCCTTGCTGAGCGGCCTTTCAGGTTATGTTGATATAGGACTCGTTTTACTGTGGATATAGATACTTTTGTACCTGTTTCCTCCAGCATCTTCAAAAGGTCCTTTGCTCTTGTTCTGGGATTGATTTGCACTTTTCGCACCAAGGTACGTTCATCTCTAGGAGACAGAACCTTTATCAGTTGCTGTACAGTGTAGGCCAGTGGTTCCCAACCTTTATCAGTTACTGTACAGTGTAGGCCAGTGGTTCCCAACCTTTATCAGTTACTGTCCTGTCCAGTGTAGGCCAGTGGTTCCCAACCTTTATCAGTTACTGTCCAGTGTAGGCCAGTGGTTCCCAACCTTTATCAGTTACTGTACAGTGTAGGCCAGTGGTTCCCAACCTTTATCAGTTACTGTCCAGTGTAGGCCAGTGGTTCCCAACCTTTATCAGTTACTGTCCTGTACAGTGTTGGCCAGTGGTTCCCAACCTTTATCAGTTACTGTACAGAGTAGGCCAGTGGTTCCCATTCTTTATCAGTTACTGTCCAGTGTAGACCAGTGGTTCCCAACCTTTTTCAGTTACTGTCATGTCCAGTGTAGGCCAGTGGTTCCCAACCTTTATCAGCTACTGTCCTGTCCAGTGTAGGCCAGTGGTTCCCAACCTTTATCATTTACTGTCCAGTGTAGGCCAGTGGTTCCCAACCTTTATCAGTTACTGTCCAGTGTAGGCCAGTGGTTCCCAACCTTTATCAGTTACTGTCCTGTCCAGTGTAGGCCAGTGGTTCCCAACCTTTATCAGTTACTGTCCTGTCCAGTGTAGGCCAGTGGTTCCCAACCTTTATCAGTTACTGTCCTGTACAGTGTAGGCCAGTGGTTCCCAACCTTTATCAGTTACTGTCCTGTCCAGTGTAGGCCAGTGGTTCCCAACCTTTATCAGTTACTGTCCTGTCCAGTGTAGGCCAGTGGTTCCCAACCTTTATCAGTTACTGTCCTGTACAGTGTAGGCCAGTGTTTCCCAACCTTTATCAGTTACTGTCCAGTGTAGGCCAGTGGTTCCCAACCTTTATCAGTTACTGTCCAGTGTAGGCCAGTGGTTCCCAACCTTTATCAGTTACTGTCCTGTCCAGTGTAGGCCAGTGCTTCCCAACCTTTATCAGTTACTGTCCTGTCCAGTGTAGGCCAGTGGTTCCCAACCTTTATCAGTTACTGTCCTGTCCAGTGTAGGCCAGTGGTTCCCAACCTTTATCAGTTACTGTCCTGTCCAGTGTAGGCCAGTGGTTCCCAACCTTTATCAGTTACTATCCTGTACACTGTAGGCCAGTGATTCCCAACCTTTATCAGTTACTGTCCTGTCCAGTGTAGGCCAGTGGTTCCCAACCTTTATCAGTTACTGTCCTGTCCAGTGTAGGCCAGTGGTTCCCAACCTTTATCAGTTACTGTCCTGTACAGTGTAGGCCAGTGGTTCCCAACCTTTATCAGTTACTGTCCTGTACAGTGTAGGCCAGTGGTTCCCAACCTTTATCAGTTACTGTCCAGTGTAGGCCAGTGGTTCCCAACCTTTATCAGTTACTGTCCTGTCCAGTGTAGGCCAGTGGTTCCCAACCTTTATCAGTTACTGTCCTGTACAGTGTAGGCCAGTGGTTCCCAACCTTTATCAGTTACTGTCCTGTACAGTGTAGGCCAGTGGTTCCCAACCTTTATCAGTTACTGTCCTGTACAGTGTAGGCCAGTGGTTCCCAACCTTTATCAGTTACTGTCCTGTACAGTGTAGGCCAGTGGTTCCCAGCCTTTATCAGTTACTGTTCAGTGTAGGCCAGTGGTTCCCAACCTTTATCAGTTACTGTACAGTGTTGGCCAGTGGTTCCCAGCCTTTATCAGTTACTGTCCAGTGTAGGCCAGTGGTTCCCAGCCTTTATCAGTTACTGTCCAGAGTAGGCCAGTGGTTCCCAACTTTTATCAGTTACTGTCCTGTCCAGTGTAGGCCAGTGGTTCCCAACCTTTATCAGTTACTGTTCAGTGTAGGCCAGTGGTTCCCAACCATTATCAGTTACTGTCCTGTCCAGTGTAGGCCAGTGGTTCCCAACCTTTATCAGTTACTGTCCTGTCCAGTGTAGGCCAGTGGTTCCCAACCTTTATCAGTTACTGTCCTGTACAGTGTAGGCCAGTGGTTCCCAACCTTTATCAGTTACTGTCCTGTACAGTGTAGGCCAGTGGTTCCCAGCCTTTATCAGTTACTGTCCTGTCCAGTGTAGGCCAGTGGTTCTCAACCTTTATCAGTTACTGTCCTGTTCAGTGTAGGCCAGTGGTTCCCAACCTTTATCAGTTACTGTACAGTGTAGGCCAGTGGTTCCCAACCTTTATCAGTTACTGTACAGTGTAGGCCAGTGGTTCCCAACCTTTATCAGTTACTGTCCTGTACAGTGTAGGCCAGTGGTTCCCAACCTTTATCAGTTACTCTCCTGTACAGTGTAGGCCAGTGGTTCCCAACCTTTATCAGTTACTGTCCTGTCCAGTGTAGGCCAGTGGTTCCCAACCTTTATCAGTTACTGTCCTGTACAGTGTAGGCTAGTGGTTCCCAACCTTTATCAGTTACTGGTCAGTGTAGGCCAGTGGTTCCCAACCTTTATCAGTTACTGTTCAGTGTAGGCCAGTGGTTCCCAACCTTTATCAGTTACTGTCCAGTGTAGGCCAGTGGTTCCCAACCTTTATCAGTTACTGTCCTGTCCAGTGTAGGCCAGTGGTTCCCAACCTTTATCAGTTACTGTCCAGTGTAGGCCAGTGGTTCCCAACATTTATCAGTTACTGTCCTGTACAGTGTAGGCCAGTGGTTCCCAACCTTTCTCAGTTACTGTCCTGTACAGTGTAGGCCAGTGGTTCCCAACCTTTATCAGTTACTGTCCTGTACAGTGTAGGCCAGTGGTTCCCAGTCTTTATCAGTTACTGTTCAGTGTAGGCCAGTGGTTCCCAACCTTTATCAGTTACTGTACAGTGTTGGCCAGTGGTTCCCAGCCTTTATCAGTTACTGTCCAGTGTAGGCCAGTGGTTACAAGCCTTTATCAGTTACTGTCCAGAGTAGGCCAGTGGTTCCCAACCTTTATCAGTTACTGTCCTGTCCAGTGTAGGCCAGTGGTTCCCAACCTTTATCAGTTACTGTTCAGTGTAGGCCAGTGGTTCCCAACCTTTATCAGTTACTGTCCTGTCCAGTGTAGGCCAGTGGTTCCCAACCTTTATCAGTTACTGTCCTGTCCAGTGTAGGCCAGTGGTTCCCAACCTTTATCAGTTACTGTCCTGTACAGTGTAGGCCAGTGGTTCCCAACCTTTATCAGTTACTATCTTGTACAGTGTAGGCCAGTGGTTCCCAGCCTTTATCAGTTACTGTCCTGTCCAGTGTAGGCCAGTGGTTCTCAACCTTTATCAGTTACTGTCCTGTTCAGTGTAGGCCAGTGGTTCCCAACCTTTATCAGTTACTGTACAGTGTAGGCCAGTGGTTCCCAACCTTTATCAGTTACTGTACAGTGTAGGCCAGTGGTTCCCAACCTTTATCAGTTACTGTCCTGTACAGTGTAGGCCAGTGGTTCCCAACCTTTATCAGTTACTGTCCTGTCCAGTGTAGGCCAGTGGTTCCCAACCTTTATCAGTTACTGTTCTGTACAGTGTTGGCCAGTGGTTCCCAGCCTTTATCAGTTACTGTTCAGTGTAGGCCAGTGGTTCCCAACCTTTATCAGTTACTGTTCAGTGTAGGCCAGTGGTTCCCAACCTTTATCAGTTACTGTTCAGTGTAGGCCAGTGGTTCCCAACCTTTATCAGTTACTGTACTGTCCAGTGTAGGCCAGTGGTTCCCAACCTTTATCAGTTACTGTACAGTGTAGGCCAGTGGTTCCCAACCTTTATCAGTTACTGTCCTGTACAGTGTAGGCCAGTGGTTCCCAACCTTTATCAGTTACTGTCCTGTCCAGTGTAGGCCAGTGGTTCCCAACCTTTATCAGTTACTGTCCTGTACAGTGTAGGCTAGTGGTTCCCAACCTTTATCAGTTACTGGTCAGTGTAGGCCAGTGGTTCCCAACCTTTATCAGTTACTGTTCAGTGTAGGCCAGTGGTTCCCAACCTTTATCAGTTACTGTCCAGTGTAGGCCAGTGGTTCCCAACCTTTATCAGTTACTGTCCTGTCCAGTGTAGGCCAGTGGTTCCCAACCTTTATCAGTTACTGTCCAGTGTAGGCCAGTGGTTCCCAACATTTATCAGTTACTGTCCTGTACAGTGTAGGCCAGTGGTTCCCAACCTTTCTCAGTTACTGTCCTGTACAGTGTAGGCCAGTGGTTCTCAACCTTTATCAGTTACTGTCCTGTACAGTGTAGGCCAGTGGTTCCCAACCTTTATCAGTTACTGTACAGTGTAGGCCAGTGGTTCCCAACCTTTATCAGTTACTGTACAGTGTAGGCCAGTGGTTCCCAACCTTTATCATTTACTGTCTTGTACAGTGTAGGCCAGTGGTTCCCAACCTTTATCAGTTACTGTCCTGTACAGTGTAGGCCAGTGGTTCCCAACATTTATCAGTTACTGTCCTGTCCAGTGTAGGCCAGTGGTTCCCAACCTTTATCAGTTACTGTCCTGTACAGTGTAGGCTAGTGGTTCCCAACCTTTATCAGTTACTGGTCAGTGTAGGCCAGTGGTTCCCAACCTTTATCAGTTACTGTTCAGTGTAGGCCAGTAGTTCCCAACCTTTATCAGTTACTGTCCAGTGTAGGCCAGTGGTTCCCAACCTTTATCAGTTACTGTCCTGTCCAGTGTAGGCCAGTGGTTCCCAACCTTTATCAGTTACTGTCCAGTGTAGGCCAGTGGTTCCCAACCTTTATCAGTTACTGTACTGTACAGTGTAGGCCAGTGGTTCCCAACATTTATCAGTTACTGTCCAGTGTAGGCCAGTGGTTCCCAACCTTTATCAGTTACTGTCCAGTGTAGGCCAGTGGTTCCCAACCTTTATCAGTTACTGTCCAGTGTAGGCCAGTGGTTCCCAACATTTATCAGTTAATGTCCAGTGTAGGCCAGTGGTGCCCAACCTTTATCAGTTACTGTCCTGTACAGTGTAGGCCAGTGGTTCCCAACCTTTATCAGTTACTGTCCTGTCCAGTGTAGGCCAGTGGTTCCCAACCTTTATCAGTTACTGTTCTGTACAGTGTTGGCCAGTGGTTCCCAGCCTTTATCAGTTACTGTTCAGTGTAGGCCAGTGGTTCCCAACCTTTATCAGTTACTGTTCAGTGTAGGCCAGTGGTTCCCAACCTTTATCAGTTACTGTTCAGTGTAGGCCAGTGGTTCCCAACCTTTATCAGTTACTGTACTGTCCAGTGTAGGCCAGTGGTTCCCAACCTTTATCAGTTACTGTACAGTGTAGGCCAGTGGTTCCCAACCTTTATCAGTTACTGTCCAGTGTAGGCCAGTGGTTCCCAACCTTTATCAGTTACTGTTCAGTGTAGGCCAGTGGTTCCCAACCTTTATCAGTTACTGTCCAGTGTAGGCCAGTGGTTCCCAACCTTTATCAGTTACTGTCCAGTGTAGGCCAGTGGTTCCCAACCTTTATCAGTTACTGTACTGTACAGTGTAGGCCAGTGGTTCCCAACATTTATCAGTTACTGTCCAGTGTAGGCCAGTGGTTCCCAACCTTTATCAGTTACTGTACAGTGTAGGCCAGTGGTTCCCAACCTTTATCAGTTACTGTCAAGTGTAGGCCAGTGGTTCCCAAACTTTATCAGTTACTGTACAGTGTAGGCCAGTGGTTCCCAACCTTTATCAGTTACTGTCCAGTGTAGGCCAGTGGTTCCCAACCTTTATCAGTTACTGTCCTGTACAGTGTAGGCCAGTGGTTCCCAACCTTTATCAGTTACTGTCCTGTCCAGTGTAGGCCAGTGGTTCCCAACCTTTATCAGTTACTGTTCTGTACAGTGTTGGCCAGTGGTTCCCAGCCTTTATCAGTTACTGTTCAGTGTAGGCCAGTGGTTCCCAACCTTTATCAGTTACTGTTCAGTGTAGGCCAGTGGTTCCCAACCTTTATCAGTTACTGTTCAGTGTAGGCCAGTGGTTCCCAACCTTTATCAGTTACTGTACTGTCCAGTGTAGGCCAGTGGTTCCCAACCTTTATCAGTTACTGTACAGTGTAGGCCAGTGGTTCCCAACCTTTATCAGTTACTGTCCTGTACAGTGTAGGCCAGTGGTTCCCAACCTTTATCAGTTACTGTCCTGTCCAGTGTAGGCCAGTGGTTCCCAACCTTTATCAGTTACTGTCCTGTACAGTGTAGGCTAGTGGTTCCCAACCTTTATCAGTTACTGGTCAGTGTAGGCCAGTGGTTCCCAACCTTTATCAGTTACTGTTCAGTGTAGGCCAGTGGTTCCCAACCTTTATCAGTTACTGTCCAGTGTAGGCCAGTGGTTCCCAACCTTTATCAGTTACTGTCCTGTCCAGTGTAGGCCAGTGGTTCCCAACCTTTATCAGTTACTGTCCAGTGTAGGCCAGTGGTTCCCAACATTTATCAGTTACTGTCCTGTACAGTGTAGGCCAGTGGTTCCCAACCTTTCTCAGTTACTGTCCTGTACAGTGTAGGCCAGTGGTTCCCAACCTTTATCAGTTACTGTCCTGTACAGTGTAGGCCAGTGGTTCCCAGTCTTTATCAGTTACTGTTCAGTGTAGGCCAGTGGTTCCCAACCTTTATCAGTTACTGTACAGTGTTGGCCAGTGGTTCCCAGCCTTTATCAGTTACTGTCCAGTGTAGGCCAGTGGTTCCCAGCCTTTATCAGTTACTGTCCAGAGTAGGCCAGTGGTTCCCAACCTTTATCAGTTACTGTCCTGTCCAGTGTAGGCCAGTGGTTCCCAACCTTTATCAGTTACTGTTCAGTGTAGGCCAGTGGTTCCCAACCTTTATCAGTTACTGTCCTGTCCAGTGTAGGCCAGTGGTTCCCAACCTTTATCAGTTACTGTCCTGTCCAGTGTAGGCCAGTGGTTCCCAACCTTTATCAGTTACTGTCCTGTACAGTGTAGGCCAGTGGTTCCCAACCTTTATCAGTTACTGTCCTGTACAGTGTAGGCCAGTGGTTCCCAGCCTTTATCAGTTACTGTCCTGTCCAGTGTAGGCCAGTGGTTCTCAACCTTTATCAGTTACTGTCCTGTTCAGTGTAGGCCAGTGGTTCCCAACCTTTATCAGTTACTGTACAGTGTAGGCCAGTGGTTCCCAACCTTTATCAGTTACTGTACAGTGTAGGCCAGTGGTTCCCAACCTTTATCATTTACTGTCTTGTACAGTGTAGGCCAGTGGTTCCCAACCTTTATCAGTTACTGTCCTGTACAGTGTAGGCCAGTGGTTCCCAACATTTATCAGTTACTGTCCTGTCCAGTGTAGGCCAGTGGTTCCAAACCTTTATCAGTTACTGTCCTGTACAGTGTAGGCTAGTGGTTCCCAACCTTTATCAGTTACTGGTCAGTGTAGGCCAGTGGTTCCCAACCTTTATCAGTTACTGTTCAGTGTAGGCCAGTAGTTCCCAACCTTTATCAGTTACTGTCCAGTGTAGGCCAGTGGTTCCCAACCTTTATCAGTTACTGTCCTGTCCAGTGTAGGCCAGTGGTTCCCAACCTTTATCAGTTACTGTCCAGTGTAGGCCAGTGGTTCCCAACCTTTATCAGTTACTGTACTGTACAGTGTAGGCCAGTGGTTCCCAACATTTATCAGTTACTGTCCAGTGTAGGCCAGTGGTTCCCAACCTTTATCAGTTACTGTCCAGTGTAGGCCAGTGGTTCCCAACCTTTATCAGTTACTGTCCAGTGTAGGCCAGTGGTTCCCAACATTTATCAGTTACTGTACAGTGTAGGCCAGTGGTTCCCAACCTTTATCAGTTACTGTCCAGTGTAGGCCAGTGGTTCCCAACCTTTATCAGTTACTGTTCAGTGTAGGCCAGTGGTTCCCAACCTTTATCAGTTACTGTCCAGTGTAGGCCAGTGGTTCCCAACATTTATCAGTTACTGTACAGTGTAGGCCAGTGGTTCCCAACCTTTATCAGTTACTGTCCAGTGTAGGCCAGTGGTTCCCAACCTTTATCAGTTACTGTACTGTACAGTGTAGGCCAGTGGTTCCCAACATTTATCAGTTACCCTCCAGTGTAGGCCAGTGGTTCCCAACCTTTATCAGTTACTGTACAGTGTAGGCCAGTGGTTCCCAACCTTTATCAGTTACTGTCCAGTGTAGGCCAGTGGTTCCCAACCTTTATCAGTTACTGTACAGTGTAGGCCAGTAGTTCCCAACCTTTATCAGTTACTGTCCAGTGTAGGCCAGTGGTTCCAAACCTTTATCAGTTACTGTTCAGTGTAGGCCAGTGGTTCCCAACCTTTTTCAGTTACTGTTCAGTGTAGGCCAGTGGTTCCCAACCTTTATCAGTTACTGTCCAGTGTAGGCCAGTGGTTCCCAACCTTTATCAGTTACTGTCCAGTGTAGGCCAGTGGTTCCCAACCTTTATCAGTTACTGTACTGTACAGTGTAGGCCAGTGGTTCCCAACATTTATCAGTTACTGTCCAGTGTAGGCCAGTGGTTCCCAACCTTTATCAGTTACTGTCCTCTACAGTGTAGGCCAGTGGTTCCCAACCTTTATCAGTTACTGTTCAGTGTAGGCCAGTGGTTCCCAACCTTTATCAGTTACTGTCCAGTGTAGGCAAGTGGTTCCCAACATTTATCAGTTACTGTCCAGTGTAGGCCAGTGGTTCCCAACCTTTATCAGTTACTGTCCTGTACAGTGTAGGCCAGTGGTTCCCAACCTTTATCAGTTACTGTCCTGTCCAGTGTAGGCCAGTGGTTCCCAAACTTTATCAGTTACTGTTCAGTGTAGGCCAGTGGTTCCCAACCTTTATCAGTTACTGTTCAGTGTAGGCCAGTGGTTCCCAACCTTTATCAGTTACTGTCCAGTGTAGGCCAGTGGTTCCCAACCTTTATCAGTTACTGTCCAGTGTAGGCCAGTGGTTTCCAACCTTTATCAGTCACTGTACTGTACAGTGTAGGCCAGTGGTTCCCAACCTTTATCAGTTACTGTCCTGTACAGTGTAGGCCAGTGGTTCCCAACATTTATCAGTTACTGTCCAGTGTAGGCCAGTGGTTCCCAACCTTTATCAGATACTGTTCAGTGTAGGCCAGTGGTTCCCAACCTTTACCAGTTACTGTACAGTGTAGGCCAGTGGTTCCCAACCTTTATCAGTTACTGTCCAGTGTAGGCCAGTGGTTCCCAGCCTTTATCAGTTACTGTCCTGTACAGTGTAGGCCAGTGGTTCCCAACATTTATCAGTTACTGTCCAGTGTAGGCCAGTGGTTCCCAACCTTTATCAGTTACTGTCCAGTGTAGGCCAGTGGTTCCCAACCTTTATCAGTTACTGTCCAGTGTAGGCCAGTGGTTCCCAGCCTTTATCAGTTACTGTCCAGTGTAGGCCAGTGGTTCCCAACCTTTATCAGTTACTGTCCAGTGTAGGCCAGTGGTTCCCAACCTTTATCAGTTACTGTCAGTGTAGGCCAGTGGTTCCCAACCTTTATCAGTTACTGTCCAGTGTAGGCCAGTGGTTCCCAACCTTTATCAGTTACTGTCCTGTACAGTGTAGGCCAGTGGTTCCCAACCTTTATCAGTTACTGTCCTGTACAGTGTAGGCCAGTGGTTCCCAGCCTTTATCAGTTACTGTACTGTCCAGTGTAGGCCAGTGGTTCCCAACCTTTATCAGTTACTGTCCAGTGTAGGCCAGTGGTTCCCAACCTTTATCAGTTACTGTACTGTACAGTGTAGGCCAGTGGTTCCCAACATTTATCAGTTACTGTCCAGTGTAGGCCAGTGGTTCCCAACCTTTATCAGTTACTGTCCTGTACAGTGTAGGCCAGTGGTTCCCAACCTTTATCAGTTACTGTACTGTACAGTGTAGGCCAGTGGTTCCCAACCTTTATCAGTTACTGTTCAGTGTAGGCCAGTGGTTCCCAACCTTTATCAGTTACTGTCCAGTGTAGGCCAGTGGTTCCCAACATTTATCAGTTACTGTCCAGTGTAGGCCAGTGGTTCCCAACCTTTATCAGTTACTGTCCTGTACAGTGTAGGCCAGTGGTTCCCAACCTTTATCAGTTACTGTCCTGTCCAGTGTAGGCCAGTGGTTCCCAAACTTTATCAGTTACTGTTCAGTGTAGGCCAGTGGTTCCCAACCTTTATCAGTTACTGTTCAGTGTAGGCCAGTGGTTCCCAACCTTTATCAGTTACTGTCCTGTACAGTTTAGGCCAGTGGTTCCCAACATTTATCAGTTACTGTCCAGTGTAGGCCAGTGGTTCCCAACCTTTATCAGTTACTGTCCAGTGTAGGCCAGTGGTTCCCAACCTTTATCAGTTACTGTACAGTGTAGGCCAGTGGTTCCCAACCTTTATCAGATACTGTGCAGTGTAGGGCAGTGGTTCCCAGCCTTTATCAGTTACTGTCCAGTGTAGGCCAGTGGTTCCCAACCTTTATCAGTTACTGTCCAGTGTAGGCCAGTGGTTCCCAACCTTTATCAGTTACTGTCAGTGTAGGCCAGTGGTTCCCAACCTTTATCAGTTACTGTCCAGTGTAGGCCAGTGGTTCCCAACCTTTATCAGTTACTGTCCTGTACAGTGTAGGCCAGTGGTTCCCAACCTTTATCAGTTACTGTCCTGTACAGTGTAGGCCAGTGGTTCCCAGCCTTTATCAGTTACTGTACTGTCCAGTGTAGGCCAGTGGTTCCCAACCTTTATCAGTTACTGTCCTGTCCAGTGTAGGCCAGTGGTTCCCAACCTTTATCAGTTACTGTCCTGTCCAGTGTAGGCCAGTGGTTCCCAGCCTTTATCAGTTACTGTACTGTACAGTGTTGGCCAGTGGTTCCCAACCTTTATCAGTTACTGTACTGTCCAGTGTAGGCCAGTGGTTCCCAACCTTTATCAGTTACTGTCCAGTGTAGGCCAGTGGTTCCCAACCTTTATCAGTTACTATCCAGTGTAGGCCAGTGGTTCCCAACCTTTATCAGTTACTGTACAGTGTAGGCCAGTGGTTCCCAACATTTATCAGTTACTGTCCTGTCCAGTGTAGGCCAGTGGTTCCCAACCTTTATCAGTTACTGTACAGTGTAGGCCAGTGGTTCCCAACCTTTATCAGTTACTGTCCTGTACAGTGTAGGCCAGTGGTTCCCAACCTTTATCAGTTACTGTACTGTACAGTGTTGGCCAGTGGTTCCCAACCTTTATCAGTTACTGTACTGTCCAGTGTAGGCCAGTGGTTCCCAACCTTTATCAGTTACTGTTCAGTGTAGGCCAGTGGTTCCCAACCTTTATCAGTTACTGTCCAGTGTAGGCCAGTGGTTCCCAACCTTTATCAGTTACTGTACTGTACAGTGTTGGCCAGTGGTTCCCAACCTTTATCAGTTACTGTACTGTCCAGTGTAGGCCAGTGGTTCCCAACCTTTATCAGTTACTGTCCAGTGTAGGCTAGTGGTTCCCAACCTTTATCAGTTACTGTCCTGTACAGTGTAGGCCAGTGGTTCCCAGCCTTTATCAGTTACTGTACTGTCCAGTGTAGGCCAGTGGTTCCCAACCTTTATCAGTTACTGTCCTGTCCAGTGTAGGCCAGTGGTTCCCAACCTTTATCAGTTACTGTCCTGTCCAGTGTAGGCCAGTGGTTCCCAACCTTTATCAGTTACTGTCCTGTCCAGTGTAGGCCAGTGGTTCCCAACCTTTATCAGTTACTGTCCTGTCCAGTGTAGGCCAGTGGTTCCCAACCTTTATCAGTTACTATACTGTACAGTGTAGGCCAGTGATTCCCAACCTTTATCAGTTACTGTCCTGTCCAGTGTAGGCCAGTGGTTCCCAACCTTTATCAGTTACTGTCCTGTCCAGTGTAGGCCAGTGGTTCCCAACCTTTATCAGTTACTGTCCTGTACAGTGTAGGCCAGTGGTTCCCAACCTTTATCAGTTACTGTCCTGTACAGTGTAGGCCAGTGGTTCCCAACCTTTATCAGTTACTGTCCAGTGTAGGCCAGTGGTTCCCAACCTTTATCAGTTACTGTCCTGTCCAGTGTAGGCCAGTGGTTCCCAACCTTTATCAGTTACTGTCCTGTACAGTGTAGGCCAGTGGTTCCCAACCTTTATCAGTTACTGTCCTGTCCAGTGTAGGCCAGTGGTTCCCAAACTTTATCAGTTACTGTTCAGTGTAGGCCAGTGGTTCCCAACCTTTATCAGTTACTGTTCAGTGTAGGCCAGTGGTTCCCAACCTTTATCAGTTACTGTCCTGTACAGTTTAGGCCAGTGGTTCCCAACATTTATCAGTTACTGTTCAGTGTAGGCCAGTGGTTCCCAACCTTTATCAGTTACTGTCCAGTGTAGGCCAGTGGTTCCCAACATTTATCAGTTACTGTCCAGTGTAGGCCAGTGGTTCCCAACCTTTATCAGTTACTGTCCTGTACAGTGTAGGCCAGTGGTTCCCAACCTTTATCAGTTACTGTCCTGTCCAGTGTAGGCCAGTGGTTCCCAAACTTTATCAGTTACTGTTCAGTGTAGGCCAGTGGTTCCCAACCTTTATCAGTTACTGTTCAGTGTAGGCCAGTGGTTCCTAACCTTTATCAGTTACTGTCCTGTACAGTTTAGGCCAGTGGTTCCCAACATTTATCAGTTACTGTCCAGTGTAGGCCAGTGGTTCCCAACCTTTATCAGTTACTGTCCAGTGTAGGCCAGTGGTTCCCAACCTTTATCAGTTACTGTACAGTGTAGGCCAGTGGTTCCCAACCTTTATCAGATACTGTGCAGTGTAGGCCAGTGGTTCCCAGCCTTTATCAGTTACTGTCCAGTGTAGGCCAGTGGTTCCCAACCTTTATCAGTTACTGTCCAGTGTAGGCCAGTGGTTCCCAACCTTTATCAGTTACTGTCAGTGTAGGCCAGTGGTTCCCAACCTTTATCAGTTACTGTCCAGTGTAGGCCAGTGGTTCCCAACCTTTATCAGTTACTGTCCTGTACAGTGTAGGCCAGTGGTTCCCAACCTTTATCAGTTACTGTCCTGTACAGTGTAGGCCAGTGGTTCCCAGCCTTTATCAGTTACTGTACTGTCCAGTGTAGGCCAGTGGTTCCCAACCTTTATCAGTTACTGTCCTGTCCAGTGTAGGCCAGTGGTTCCCAACCTTTATCAGTTACTGTCCTGTCCAGTGTAGGCCAGTGGTTCCCAGCCTTTATCAGTTACTGTACTGTACAGTGTTGGCCAGTGGTTCCCAACCTTTATCAGTTACTGTACTGTCCAGTGTAGGCCAGTGGTTCCCAACCTTTATCAGTTACTGTCCAGTGTAGGCCAGTGGTTCCCAACCTTTATCAGTTACTATCCAGTGTAGGCCAGTGGTTCCCAACCTTTATCAGTTACTGTACAGTGTAGGCCAGTGGTTCCCAACATTTATCAGTTACTGTCCTGTCCAGTGTAGGCCAGTGGTTCCCAACCTTTATCAGTTACTGTACAGTGTAGGCCAGTGGTTCCCAACCTTTATCAGTTACTGTCCTGTACAGTGTAGGCCAGTGGTTCCCAACCTTTATCAGTTACTGTACTGTACAGTGTTGGCCAGTGGTTCCCAACCTTTATCAGTTACTGTACTGTCCAGTGTAGGCCAGTGGTTCCCAACCTTTATCAGTTACTGTTCAGTGTAGGCCAGTGGTTCCCAACCTTTATCAGTTACTGTCCAGTGTAGGCCAGTGGTTCCCAACCTTTATCAGTTACTGTACTGTACAGTGTTGGCCAGTGGTTCCCAACCTTTATCAGTTACTGTACTGTCCAGTGTAGGCCAGTGGTTCCCAACCTTTATCAGTTACTGTCCAGTGTAGGCTAGTGGTTCCCAACCTTTATCAGTTACTGTACAGTGTTGGCTAGTGGTTCCCAACCTTTATCAGTTACTGTCCTGTACAGTGTAGGCCAGTGGTTCCCAGCCTTTATCAGTTACTGTACTGTCCAGTGTAGGCCAGTGGTTCCCAACCTTTATCAGTTACTGTCCTGTCCAGTGTAGGCCAGTGGTTCCCAACCTTTATCAGTTACTGTCCTGTCCAGTGTAGGCCAGTGGTTCCCAACCTTTATCAGTTACTGTCCTGTCCAGTGTAGGCCAGTGGTTCCCAACCTTTATCAGTTACTGTCCTGTCCAGTGTAGGCCAGTGGTTCCCAACCTTTATCAGTTACTATCCTGTACAGTGTAGGCCAGTGATTCCCAACCTTTATCAGTTACTGTCCTGTCCAGTGTAGGCCAGTGGTTCCCAACCTTTATCAGTTACTGTCCTTTCCAGTTTAGGCCAGTGGTTCCCAACCTTTATCAGTTACTGTCCTGTACAGTGTAGGCCAGTGGTTCCCAACCTTTATCAGTTACTGTCCTGTACAGTGTAGGCCAGTGGTTCCCAACCTTTATCAGTTACTGTCCAGTGTAGGCCAGTGGTTCCCAACCTTTATCAGTTACTGTCCTGTCCAGTGTAGGCCAGTGGTTCCCAACCTTTATCAGTTACTGTCCTGTACAGTGTAGGCCAGTGGTTCCCAACCTTTATCAGTTACTGTCCTGTACAGTGTAGGCCAGTGGTTCCCAACCTTTATCAGTTACTGTCCTGTACAGTGTAGGCCAGTGGTTCCCAACCTTTATCAGTTACTGTCCTGTACAGTGTAGGCCAGTGGTTCCAAGCCTTTATCAGTTACTGTTCAGTGTAGGCCAGTGGTTCCCAACCTTTATCAGTTACTGTACAGTGTTGGCCAGTGGTTCCCAGCCTTTATCAGTTACTGTCCAGTGTAGGCCAGTGGTTCCCAGCCTTTATCAGTTACTGTCCAGAGTAGGCCAGTGGTTCCCAACCTTTATCAGTTACTGTCCTGTACAGTGTAGGCCAGTGGTTCCCAGCCTTTATCAGTTACTGTTCAGTGTAGGCCAGTGGTTCCCAACCTTTATCAGTTACTGTACAGTGTTGGCCAGTGGTTCCCAGCCTTTATCAGTTACTGTCCAGTGTAGGCCAGTGGTTCCCAGCCTTTATCAGTTACTGTCCAGTGTAGGCCAGTGGTTCCCAGCCTTTATCAGTTACTGTCCAGAGTAGGCCAGTGGTTCCCAACCTTTATCAGTTACTGTCCTGTCCAGTGTAGGCCAGTGGTTCCCAACCTTTATCAGTTACTGTCCTGTCCAGTGTAGGCCAGTGGTTCCCAACCTTTATCAGTTACTGTTCAGTGTAGGCCAGTGGTTCCCAACCTTTATCAGTTACTGTCCAGTGTAGGCCAGTGGTTCCCAACATTTATCAGTTACTGTCCAGTGTAGGCCAGTGGTTCCCAACCTTTATCAGTTACTGTCCTGTACAGTGTAGGCCAGTGGTTCCCAACCTTTATCAGTTACTGTCCTGTCCAGTGTAGGCCAGTGGTTCCCAAACTTTATCAGTTACTGTTCAGTGTAGGCCAGTGGTTCCCAACCTTTATCAGTTACTGTTCAGTGTAGGCCAGTGGTTCCCAACCTTTATCAGTTACTGTCCTGTACAGTTTAGGCCAGTGGTTCCCAACATTTATCAGTTACTGTCCAGTGTAGGCCAGTGGTTCCCAACCTTTATCAGTTACTGTCCAGTGTAGGCCAGTGGTTCCCAACCTTTATCAGTTACTGTACAGTGTAGGCCAGTGGTTCCCAACCTTTATCAGATACTGTGCAGTGTAGGCCAGTGGTTCCCAGCCTTTATCAGTTACTGTCCAGTGTAGGCCAGTGGTTCCCAACCTTTATCAGTTACTGTCCAGTGTAGGCCAGTGGTTCCCAACCTTTATCAGTTACTGTCAGTGTAGGCCAGTGGTTCCCAACCTTTATCAGTTACTGTCCAGTGTAGGCCAGTGGTTCCCAACCTTTATCAGTTACTGTCCTGTACAGTGTAGGCCAGTGGTTCCCAACCTTTATCAGTTACTGTCCTGTACAGTGTAGGCCAGTGGTTCCCAGCCTTTATCAGTTACTGTACTGTCCAGTGTAGGCCAGTGGTTCCCAACCTTTATCAGTTACTGTCCTGTCCAGTGTAGGCCAGTGGTTCCCAACCTTTATCAGTTACTGTCCTGTCCAGTGTAGGCCAGTGGTTCCCAGCCTTTATCAGTTACTGTACTGTACAGTGTTGGCCAGTGGTTCCCAACCTTTATCAGTTACTGTACTGTCCAGTGTAGGCCAGTGGTTCCCAACCTTTATCAGTTACTGTCCAGTGTAGGCCAGTGGTTCCCAACCTTTATCAGTTACTATCCAGTGTAGGCCAGTGGTTCCCAACCTTTATCAGTTACTGTACAGTGTAGGCCAGTGGTTCCCAACATTTATCAGTTACTGTCCTGTCCAGTGTAGGCCAGTGGTTCCCAACCTTTATCAGTTACTGTACAGTGTAGGCCAGTGGTTCCCAACCTTTATCAGTTACTGTCCTGTACAGTGTAGGCCAGTGGTTCCCAACCTTTATCAGTTACTGTACTGTACAGTGTTGGCCAGTGGTTCCCAACCTTTATCAGTTACTGTACTGTCCAGTGTAGGCCAGTGGTTCCCAACCTTTATCAGTTACTGTTCAGTGTAGGCCAGTGGTTCCCAACCTTTATCAGTTACTGTCCAGTGTAGGCCAGTGGTTCCCAACCTTTATCAGTTACTGTACTGTACAGTGTTGGCCAGTGGTTCCCAACCTTTATCAGTTACTGTACTGTCCAGTGTAGGCCAGTGGTTCCCAACCTTTATCAGTTACTGTCCAGTGTAGGCTAGTGGTTCCCAACCTTTATCAGTTACTGTACAGTGTTGGCTAGTGGTTCCCAACCTTTATCAGTTACTGTCCTGTACAGTGTAGGCCAGTGGTTCCCAGCCTTTATCAGTTACTGTACTGTCCAGTGTAGGCCAGTGGTTCCCAACCTTTATCAGTTACTGTCCTGTCCAGTGTAGGCCAGTGGTTCCCAACCTTTATCAGTTACTGTCCTGTCCAGTGTAGGCCAGTGGTTCCCAACCTTTATCAGTTACTGTCCTGTCCAGTGTAGGCCAGTGGTTCCCAACCTTTATCAGTTACTGTCCTGTCCAGTGTAGGCCAGTGGTTCCCAACCTTTATCAGTTACTATCCTGTACAGTGTAGGCCAGTGATTCCCAACCTTTATCAGTTACTGTCCTGTCCAGTGTAGGCCAGTGGTTCCCAACCTTTATCAGTTACTGTCCTTTCCAGTTTAGGCCAGTGGTTCCCAACCTTTATCAGTTACTGTCCTGTACAGTGTAGGCCAGTGGTTCCCAACCTTTATCAGTTACTGTCCTGTACAGTGTAGGCCAGTGGTTCCCAACCTTTATCAGTTACTGTCCAGTGTAGGCCAGTGGTTCCCAACCTTTATCAGTTACTGTCCTGTCCAGTGTAGGCCAGTGGTTCCCAACCTTTATCAGTTACTGTCCTGTACAGTGTAGGCCAGTGGTTCCCAACCTTTATCAGTTACTGTCCTGTACAGTGTAGGCCAGTGGTTCCCAACCTTTATCAGTTACTGTCCTGTACAGTGTAGGCCAGTGGTTCCCAACCTTTATCAGTTACTGTCCTGTACAGTGTAGGCCAGTGGTTCCAAGCCTTTATCAGTTACTGTTCAGTGTAGGCCAGTGGTTCCCAACCTTTATCAGTTACTGTACAGTGTTGGCCAGTGGTTCCCAGCCTTTATCAGTTACTGTCCAGTGTAGGCCAGTGGTTCCCAGCCTTTATCAGTTACTGTCCAGAGTAGGCCAGTGGTTCCCAACCTTTATCAGTTACTGTCCTGTACAGTGTAGGCCAGTGGTTCCCAGCCTTTATCAGTTACTGTTCAGTGTAGGCCAGTGGTTCCCAACCTTTATCAGTTACTGTACAGTGTTGGCCAGTGGTTCCCAGCCTTTATCAGTTACTGTCCAGTGTAGGCCAGTGGTTCCCAGCCTTTATCAGTTACTGTCCAGTGTAGGCCAGTGGTTCCCAGCCTTTATCAGTTACTGTCCAGAGTAGGCCAGTGGTTCCCAACCTTTATCAGTTACTGTCCTGTCCAGTGTAGGCCAGTGGTTCCCAACCTTTATCAGTTACTGTCCTGTCCAGTGTAGGCCAGTGGTTCCCAACCTTTATCAGTTACTGTCCTTTACAGTGTAGGCCAGTGGTTCCCAACCTTTATCAGTTACTGTCCTGTACAGTGTAGGCCAGTGGTTCCCAGCCTTTATCAGTTACTGTACTGTCCAGTGTAGGCCAGTGGTTCCCAACCTTTATCAGTTACTGTTCAGTGTAGGCCAGTGGTTCCCAACCTTTATCAGTTACTGTCCAGTGTAGGCCAGTGGTTCCCAACCTTTATCAGTTACTGTACTGTACAGTGTTGGCCAGTGGTTCCCAACCTTTATCAGTTACTGTACTGTCCAGTGTAGGCCAGTGGTTCCCAACCTTTATCAGTTACTGTCCAGTGTAGGCTAGTGGTTCCCAACCTTTATCAGTTACTGTCCTGTACAGTGTAGGCCAGTGGTTCCCAGCCTTTATCAGTTACTGTACTGTCCAGTGTAGGCCAGTGGTTCCCAACCTTTATCAGTTACTGTCCTGTCCAGTGTAGGCCAGTGGTTCCCAACCTTTATCAGTTACTGTCCTGTCCAGTGTAGGCCAGTGGTTCCCAACCTTTATCAGTTACTGTCCTGTCCAGTGTAGGCCAGTGGTTCCCAACCTTTATCAGTTACTGTCCTGTCCAGTGTAGGCCAGTGGTTCCCAACCTTTATCAGTTACTATACTGTACAGTGTAGGCCAGTGATTCCCAACCTTTATCAGTTACTGTCCTGTCCAGTGTAGGCCAGTGGTTCCCAACCTTTATCAGTTACTGTCCTGTCCAGTGTAGGCCAGTGGTTCCCAACCTTTATCAGTTACTGTCCTGTACAGTGTAGGCCAGTGGTTCCCAACCTTTATCAGTTACTGTCCTGTACAGTGTAGGCCAGTGGTTCCCAACCTTTATCAGTTACTGTCCAGTGTAGGCCAGTGGTTCCCAACCTTTATCAGTTACTGTCCTGTCCAGTGTAGGCCAGTGGTTCCCAACCTTTATCAGTTACTGTCCTGTACAGTGTAGGCCAGTGGTTCCCAACCTTTATCAGTTACTGTCCTGACCAGTGTAGGCCAGTGGTTCCCAAACTTTATCAGTTACTGTTCAGTGTAGGCCAGTGGTTCCCAACCTTTATCAGTTACTGTTCAGTGTAGGCCAGTGGTTCCCAACCTTTATCAGTTACTGTCCTGTACAGTTTAGGCCAGTGGTTCCCAACATTTATCAGTTACTGTTCAGTGTAGGCCAGTGGTTCCCAACCTTTATCAGTTACTGTCCAGTGTAGGCCAGTGGTTCCCAACATTTATCAGTTACTGTCCAGTGTAGGCCAGTGGTTCCCAACCTTTATCAGTTACTGTCCTGTACAGTGTAGGCCAGTGGTTCCCAACCTTTATCAGTTACTGTCCTGTCCAGTGTAGGCCAGTGGTTCCCAAACTTTATCAGTTACTGTTCAGTGTAGGCCAGTGGTTCCCAACCTTTATCAGTTACTGTTCAGTGTAGGCCAGTGGTTCCCAACCTTTATCAGTTACTGTCCTGTACAGTTTAGGCCAGTGGTTCCCAACATTTATCAGTTACTGTCCAGTGTAGGCCAGTGGTCCCCAACCTTTATCAGTTACTGTCCAGTGTAGGCCAGTGGTTCCCAACCTTTATCAGTTACTGTACAGTGTAGGCCAGTGGTTCCCAACCTTTATCAGATACTGTGCAGTGTAGGCCAGTGGTTCCCAGCCTTTATCAGTTACTGTCCAGTGTAGGCCAGTGGTTCCCAACCTTTATCAGTTACTGTCCAGTGTAGGCCAGTGGTTCCCAACCTTTATCAGTTACTGTCAGTGTAGGCCAGTGGTTCCCAACCTTTATCAGTTACTGTCCAGTGTAGGCCAGTGGTTCCCAACCTTTATCAGTTACTGTCCTGTACAGTGTAGGCCAGTGGTTCCCAACCTTTATCAGTTACTGTCCTGTACAGTGTAGGCCAGTGGTTCCCAGCCTTTATCAGTTACTGTACTGTCCAGTGTAGGCCAGTGGTTCCCAACCTTTATCAGTTACTGTCCTGTCCAGTGTAGGCCAGTGGTTCCCAGCCTTTATCAGTTACTGTACTGTACAGTGTTGGCCAGTGGTTCCCAACCTTTATCAGTTACTGTACTGTCCAGTGTAGGCCAGTGGTTCCCAACCTTTATCAGTTACTGTCCAGTGTAGGCCAGTGGTTCCCAACCTTTATCAGTTACTATCCAGTGTAGGCCAGTGGTTCCCAACCTTTATCAGTTACTGTACAGTGTAGGCCAGTGGTTCCCAACATTTATCAGTTACTGTCCTGTCCAGTGTAGGCCAGTGGTTCCCAACCTTTATCAGTTACTGTACAGTGTAGGCCAGTGGTTCCCAACCTTTATCAGTTACTGTCCTGTACAGTGTAGGCCAGTGGTTCCCAACCTTTATCAGTTACTGTACTGTACAGTGTTGGCCAGTGGTTCCCAACCTTTATCAGTTACTGTACTGTCCAGTGTAGGCCAGTGGTTCCCAACCTTTATCAGTTACTGTTCAGTGTAGGCCAGTGGTTCCCAACCTTTATCAGTTACTGTCCAGTGTAGGCCAGTGGTTCCCAACCTTTATCAGTTACTGTACTGTACAGTGTTGGCCAGTGGTTCCCAACCTTTATCAGTTACTGTACTGTCCAGTGTAGGCCAGTGGTTCCCAACCTTTATCAGTTACTGTCCAGTGTAGGCTAGTGGTTCCCAACCTTTATCAGTTACTGTACAGTGTTGGCTAGTGGTTCCCAACCTTTATCAGTTACTGTCCTGTACAGTGTAGGCCAGTGGTTCCCAGCCTTTATCAGTTACTGTACTGTCCAGTGTAGGCCAGTGGTTCCCAACCTTTATCAGTTACTGTCCTGTCCAGTGTAGGCCAGTGGTTCCCAACCTTTATCAGTTACTGTCCTGTCCAGTGTAGGCCAGTGGTTCCCAACCTTTATCAGTTACTGTCCTGTCCAGTGTAGGCCAGTGGTTCCCAACCTTTATCAGTTACTGTCCTGTCCAGTGTAGGCCAGTGGTTCCCAACCTTTATCAGTTACTATCCTGTACAGTGTAGGCCAGTGATTCCCAACCTTTATCAGTTACTGTCCTGTCCAGTGTAGGCCAGTGGTTCCCAACCTTTATCAGTTACTGTCCTGTCCAGTGTAGGCCAGTGGTTCCCAACCTTTATCAGTTACTGTCCTGTACAGTGTAGGCCAGTGGTTCCCAACCTTTATCAGTTACTGTCCTGTACAGTGTAGGCCAGTGGTTCCCAACCTTTATCAGTTACTGTCCAGTGTAGGCCAGTGGTTCCCAACCTTTATCAGTTACTGTCCTGTCCAGTGTAGGCCAGTGGTTCCCAACCTTTATCAGTTACTGTCCTGTACAGTGTAGGCCAGTGGTTCCCAACCTTTATCAGTTACTGTCCTGTACAGTGTAGGCCAGTGGTTCCCAACCTTTATCAGTTACTGTCCTGTACAGTGTAGGCCAGTGGTTCCCAACCTTTATCAGTTACTGTCCTGTACAGTGTAGGCCAGTGGTTCCCAGCCTTTATCAGTTACTGTTCAGTGTAGGCCAGTGGTTCCCAACCTTTATCAGTTACTGTACAGTGTTGGCCAGTGGTTCCCAGCCTTTATCAGTTACTGTCCAGTGTAGGCCAGTGGTTCCCAGCCTTTATCAGTTACTGTCCAGAGTAGGCCAGTGGTTCCCAACCTTTATCAGTTACTGTCCTGTACAGTGTAGGCCAGTGGTTCCCAGCCTTTATCAGTTACTGTTCAGTGTAGGCCAGTGGTTCCCAACCTTTATCAGTTACTGTACAGTGTTGGCCAGTGGTTCCCAGCCTTTATCAGTTACTGTCCAGTGTAGGCCAGTGGTTCCCAGCCTTTATCAGTTACTGTCCAGTGTAGGCCAGTGGTTCCCAACCTTTATCAGTTACTGTTCAGTGTAGGCCAGTGGTTCCCAACCTTTATCAGTTACTGTCCTGTCCAGTGTAGGCCAGTGGTTCCCAACCTTTATCAGTTACTGTCCTGTCCAGTGTAGGCCAGTGGTTCCCAACCTTTATCAGTTACTGTCCTTTACAGTGTAGGGCAGTGGTTCCCAACCTTTATCAGTTACTGTCCTGTACAGTGTAGGCCAGTGGTTCCCAGCCTTTATCAGTTACTGTCCTGTCCAGTGTAGGCCAGTGGTTCCCAACCTTTATCAGTTACTGTCCTGTTCAGTGTAGGCCAGTGGTTCCCAACCTTTATCAGTTACTGTACAGTGTAGGCCAGTGGTTCCCAACCTTTATCAGTTACTGTACAGTGTAGGCCAGTGGTTCCCAACCTTTATCAGTTACTGTCCTGTACAGTGTAGGCCAGTGGTTCCCAACCTTTATCAGTTACTGTCCTGTACAGTGTAGGCCAGTGGTTCCCAACCTTTATCAGTTACTGTCCTGTCCAGTGTAGGCCAGTGGTTCCCAACCTTTATCAGTTACTGTCCTGTACAGTGTAGGCTAGTGGTTCCCAACCTTTATCAGTTACTGGTCAGTGTAGGCCAGTGGTTCCCAACCTTTATCAGTTACTGTTCAGTGTAGGCCAGTGTTTCCCAACCTTTATCAGTTACTGTCCAGTGTAGGCCAGTGGTTCCCAACCTTTATCAGTTACTGTCCTGTCCAGTGTAGGCCAGTGGTTCCCAACCTTTATCAGTTACTGTCCAGTGTAGGCCAGTGGTTCCCAACATTTATCAGTTACTGTCCTGTACAGTGTAGGCCAGTGGTTCCCAACCTTTATCAGTTACTGTCCTGTACAGTGTAGGCCAGTGGTTCCCAACCTTTATCAGTTACTGTCCTGTACAGTGTAGGCCAGTGGTTCCCAGCCTTTATCAGTTACTGTTCAGTGTAGGCCAGTGGTTCCCAACCTTTATCAGTTACTGTACAGTGTTGGCCAGTGGTTCCCAGCCTTTATCAGTTACTGTCCAGTGTAGGCCAGTGGTTCCCAGCCTTTATCAGTTACTGTCCAGAGTAGGCTAGTGGTTCCCAACCTTTATCAGTTACTGTCCTGTCCAGTGTAGGCCAGTGGTTCCCAACCTTTATCAGTTACTGTTCAGTGTAGGCCAGTGGTTCCCAACCTTTATCAGTTACTGTCCTGTCCAGTGTAGGCCAGTGGTTCCCAACCTTTATCAGTTACTGTCCTGTCCAGTGTAGGCCAGTGGTTCCCAACCTTTATCAGTTACTGTCCTGTACAGTGTAGGCCAGTGGTTCCCAGCCTTTATCAGTTACTGTCCTGTCCAGTGTAGGCCAGTGGTTCTCAACCTTTATCAGTTACTGTCCTGTTCAGTGTAGGCCAGTGGTTCCCAACCTTTATCAGTTACTGTACAGTGTAGGCCAGTGGTTGCCAACCTTTATCAGTTACTGTACAGTGTAGGCCAGTGGTTCCCAACCTTTATCAGTTACTGTCCTGTACAGTGTAGGCCAGTGGTTCCCAACCTTTATCAGTTACTGTCCTGTACAGTGTAGGCCAGTGGTTCCCAACCTTTATCAGTTACTGTCCTGTCCAGTGAAGGCCAGTGGTTCCCAACCTTTATCAGTTACTGTCCTGTACAGTGTAGGCTAGTGGTTCCCAACCTTTATCAGTTACTGGTCAGTGTAGGCCAGTGGTTCCCAACCTTTATCAGTTACTGTTCAGTGTAGGCCAGTGGTTCCCATCCTTTATCAGTTACTGTCCTGTCCAGTGAAGGCCAGTGGTTCCCAACCTTTATCAGTTACTGTCCTGTACAGTGTAGGCTAGTGGTTCCCAACCTTTATCAGTTACTGGTCAGTGTAGGCCAGTGGTTCCCAACCTTTATCAGTTACTGTTCAGTGTAGGCCAGTGGTTCCCAACCTTTATCAGTTACTGTCCAGTATAGGCCAGTGGTTCCCAACCTTTATCAGTTACTGTCCTGTCCAGTGTAGGCCAGTGGTTCCCAACCTTTATCAGTTACTGTCCGGTGTAGGCCAGTGGTTCCCAACATTTATCAGTTACTGTCCTGTACAGTGTAGGCCAGTGGTTCCCAACCTTTATCAGTTACTGTCCTGTACAGTGTAGGCCAGTGGTTCCCAGCCTTTATCAGTTACTGTTCAGTGTAGGCCAGTGGTTCCCAACCTTTATCAGTTACTGTACAGTGTTGGCCAGTGGTTCCCAGCCTTTATCAGTTACTGTCCAGTGTAGGCCAGTGGTTCCCAGCCTTTATCAGTTACTGTCCAGAGTAGGCCAGTGGTTCCCAACTTTTATCAGTTACTGTCCTGTCCAGTGTAGGCCAGTGGTTCCCAACCTGTATCAGTTACTGTCCTGTCCAGTGTAGGCCAGTGGTTCCCAACCTTTATCAGTTACTGTCCTGTACAGTGTAGGCCAGTGGTTCCCAACCTTTATCAGTTACTGTCCTGTACAGTGTAGGCCAGTGGTTCCCAGCCTTTATCAGTTACTGTCCTGTCCAGTGTAGGCCAGTGGTTCTCAACCTTTATCAGTTACTGTCCTGTTCAGTGTAGGCCAGTGGTTCCCAACCTTTATCAGTTACTGTACAGTGTAGGCCAGTGGTTCCCAACCTTTATCAGTTACTGTACAGTGTAGGCCAGTGGTTCCCAACCTTTATCAGTTACTGTCCTGTACAGTGTAGGCCAGTGGTTCCCAACCTTTATCAGTTACTGTCCTGTACAGTGTAGGCCAGTGGTTCCCAACCTTTATCAGTTACTGTCCTGTCCAGTGTAGGCCAGTGGTTCCCAACCTTTATCAGTTACTGTCCTGTACAGTGTAGGCTAGTGGTTCCCAACCTTTATCAGTTACTGGTCAGTGTAGGCCAGTGGTTCCCAACCTTTATCAGTTACTGCTCAGTGTAGGCCAGTGGTTCCCAACCTTTATCAGTTACTGTCCAGTGTAGGCCAGTGGTTCCCAACCTTTATCAGTTACTGTCCTGTCCAGTGTAGGCCAGTGGTTCCCAACCTTTATCAGTTACTGTCCAGTGTAGGCCAGTGGTTCCCAACCTTTATCAGTTACTGTACTGTACAGTGTAGGCCAGTGGTTCCCAACATTTATCAGTTACTGTCCAGTGTAGGCCAGTGGTTCCCAACCTTTATCAGTTACTGTCCAGTGTAGGCCAGTGGTTCCCAACCTTTATCAGTTACTGTCCAGTGTAGGCCAGTGGTTCCCAACATTTATCAGTTAATGTCCAGTGTAGGCCAGTGGTTCCCAACCTTTATCAGTTACTGTCCTGTACAGTGTAGGCCAGTGGTTCCCAACCTTTATCAGTTACTGTCCTGTCCAGTGTAGGCCAGTGGTTCCCAACCTTTATCAGTTACTGTTCTGTACAGTGTTGGCCAGTGGTTCCCAGCCTTTATCAGTTACTGTTCAGTGTAGGCCAGTGGTTCCCAACCTTTATCAGTTACTGTTCAGTGTAGGCCAGTGGTTCCCAACCTTTATCAGTTACTGTTCAGTGTAGGCCAGTGGTTCCCAACCTTTATCAGTTACTGTACTGTCCAGTGTAGGCCAGTGGTTCCCAACCTTTATCAGTTACTGTACAGTGTAGGCCAGTGGTTCCCAACCTTTATCAGTTACTGTCCAGTGTAGGCCAGTGGTTCCCAACCTTTATCAGTTACTGTTCAGTGTAGGCCAGTGGTTCCCAACCTTTATCAGTTACTGTCCAGTGTAGGCCAGTGGTTCCCAACCTTTATCAGTTACTGTCCAGTGTAGGCCAGTGGTTCCCAACCTTTATCAGTTACTGTACTGTACAGTGTAGGCCAGTGGTTCCCAACCTTTATCAGTTACTGTCCTGTACAGTGTAGGCCAGTGGTTCCCAACATTTATCAGTTACTGTCCAGTGTAGGCCAGTGGTTCCCAACCTTTATCAGTTACTGTCCTTTACAGTGTAGGCCAGTGGTTCCCAACCTTTATCAGTTACTGTCCTGTACAGTGTAGGCCAGTGGTTCCCAGCCTTTATCAGTTACTGTCCTGTCCAGTGTAGGCCAGTGGTTCCCAACCTTTATCAGTTACTGTCCTGTTCAGTGTAGGCCAGTGGTTCCCAACCTTTATCAGTTACTGTACAGTGTAGGCCAGTGGTTCCCAACCTTTATCAGTTACTGTACAGTGTAGGCCAGTGGTTCCCAACCTTTATCAGTTACTGTCCTGTACAGTGTAGGCCAGTGGTTCCCAACCTTTATCAGTTACTGTCCTGTACAGTGTAGGCCAGTGGTTCCCAACCTTTATCAGTTACTGTCCTGTCCAGTGTAGGCCAGTGGTTCCCAACCTTTATCAGTTACTGTCCTGTACAGTGTAGGCTAGTGGTTCCCAACCTTTATCAGTTACTGGTCAGTGTAGGCCAGTGGTTCCCAACCTTTATCAGTTACTGTTCAGTGTAGGCCAGTGTTTCCCAACCTTTATCAGTTACTGTCCAGTGTAGGCCAGTGGTTCCCAACCTTTATCAGTTACTGTCCTGTCCAGTGTAGGCCAGTGGTTCCCAACCTTTATCAGTTACTGTCCAGTGTAGGCCAGTGGTTCCCAACATTTATCAGTTACTGTCCTGTACAGTGTAGGCCAGTGGTTCCCAACCTTTATCAGTTACTGTCCTGTACAGTGTAGGCCAGTGGTTCCCAACCTTTATCAGTTACTGTCCTGTACAGTGTAGGCCAGTGGTTCCCAGCCTTTATCAGTTACTTATCAGTGTAGGCCAGTGGTTCCCAACCTTTATCAGTTACTGTACAGTGTTGGCCAGTGGTTCCCAGCCTTTATCAGTTACTGTCCAGTGTAGGCCAGTGGTTCCCAGCCTTTATCAGTTACTGTCCAGAGTAGGCTAGTGGTTCCCAACCTTTATCAGTTACTGTCCTGTCCAGTGTAGGCCAGTGGTTCCCAACCTTTATCAGTTACTGTTCAGTGTAGGCCAGTGGTTCCCAACCTTTATCAGTTACTGTCCTGTCCAGTGTAGGCCAGTGGTTCCCAACCTTTATCAGTTACTGTCCTGTCCAGTGTAGGCCAGTGGTTCCCAACCTTTATCAGTTACTGTCCTGTACAGTGTAGGCCAGTGGTTCCCAGCCTTTATCAGTTACTGTCCTGTCCAGTGTAGGCCAGTGGTTCTCAACCTTTATCAGTTACTGTCCTGTTCAGTGTAGGCCAGTGGTTCCCAACCTTTATCAGTTACTGTACAGTGTAGGCCAGTGGTTGCCAACCTTTATCAGTTACTGTACAGTGTAGGCCAGTGGTTCCCAACCTTTATCAGTTACTGTCCTGTACAGTGTAGGCCAGTGGTTCCCAACCTTTATCAGTTACTGTCCTGTACAGTGTAGGCCAGTGGTTCCCAACCTTTATCAGTTACTGTCCTGTCCAGTGAAGGCCAGTGGTTCCCAACCTTTATCAGTTACTGTCCTGTACAGTGTAGGCTAGTGGTTCCCAACCTTTATCAGTTACTGGTCAGTGTAGGCCAGTGGTTCCCAACCTTTATCAGTTACTGTTCAGTGTAGGCCAGTGGTTCCCATCCTTTATCAGTTACTGTCCTGTCCAGTGAAGGCCAGTGGTTCCCAACCTTTATCAGTTACTGTCCTGTACAGTGTAGGCTAGTGGTTCCCAACCTTTATCAGTTACTGGTCAGTGTAGGCCAGTGGTTCCCAACCTTTATCAGTTACTGTTCAGTGTAGGCCAGTGGTTCCCAACCTTTATCAGTTACTGTCCAGTATAGGCCAGTGGTTCCCAACCTTTATCAGTTACTGTCCTGTCCAGTGTAGGCCAGTGGTTCCCAACCTTTATCAGTTACTGTCCGGTGTAGGCCAGTGGTTCCCAACATTTATCAGTTACTGTCCTGTACAGTGTAGGCCAGTGGTTCCCAACCTTTATCAGTTACTGTCCTGTACAGTGTAGGCCAGTGGTTCCCAGCCTTTATCAGTTACTGTTCAGTGTAGGCCAGTGGTTCCCAACCTTTATCAGTTACTGTACAGTGTTGGCCAGTGGTTCCCAGCCTTTATCAGTTACTGTCCAGTGTAGGCCAGTGGTTCCCAGCCTTTATCAGTTACTGTCCAGAGTAGGCCAGTGGTTCCCAACCTTTATCAGTTACTGTCCTGTCCAGTGTAGGCCAGTGGTTCCCAACCTGTATCAGTTACTGTCCTGTCCAGTGTAGGCCAGTGGTTCCCAACCTTTATCAGTTACTGTCCTGTACAGTGTAGGCCAGTGGTTCCCAACCTTTATCAGTTACTGTCCTGTACAGTGTAGGCCAGTGGTTCCCAGCCTTTATCAGTTACTGTCCTGTCCAGTGTAGGCCAGTGGTTCTCAACCTTTATCAGTTACTGTCCTGTTCAGTGTAGGCCAGTGGTTCCCAACCTTTATCAGTTACTGTACAGTGTAGGCCAGTGGTTCCCAACCTTTATCAGTTACTGTACAGTGTAGGCCAGTGGTTCCCAACCTTTATCAGTTACTGTCCTGTACAGTGTAGGCCAGTGGTTCCCAACCTTTATCAGTTACTGTCCTGTACAGTGTAGGCCAGTGGTTCCCAACCTTTATCAGTTACTGTCCTGTCCAGTGTAGGCCAGTGGTTCCCAACCTTTATCAGTTACTGTCCTGTACAGTGTAGGCTAGTGGTTCCCAACCTTTATCAGTTACTGGTCAGTGTAGGCCAGTGGTTCCCAACCTTTATCAGTTACTGTTCAGTGTAGGCCAGTGGTTCCCAACCTTTATCAGTTACTGTCCAGTGTAGGCCAGTGGTTCCCAACCTTTATCAGTTACTGTCCTGTCCAGTGTAGGCCAGTGGTTCCCAACCTTTATCAGTTACTGTCCAGTGTAGGCCAGTGGTTCCCAACCTTTATCAGTTACTGTACTGTACAGTGTAGGCCAGTGGTTCCCAACATTTATCAGTTACTGTCCAGTGTAGGCCAGTGGTTCCCAACCTTTATCAGTTACTGTCCAGTGTAGGCCAGTGGTTCCCAACCTTTATCAGTTACTGTCCAGTGTAGGCCAGTGGTTCCCAACATTTATCAGTTAATGTCCAGTGTAGGCCAGTGGTTCCCAACCTTTATCAGTTACTGTCCTGTACAGTGTAGGCCAGTGGTTCCCAACCTTTATCAGTTACTGTCCTGTCCAGTGTAGGCCAGTGGTTCCCAACCTTTATCAGTTACTGTTCTGTACAGTGTTGGCCAGTGGTTCCCAGCCTTTATCAGTTACTGTTCAGTGTAGGCCAGTGGTTCCCAACCTTTATCAGTTACTGTTCAGTGTAGGCCAGTGGTTCCCAACCTTTATCAGTTACTGTTCAGTGTAGGCCAGTGGTTCCCAACCTTTATCAGTTACTGTACTGTCCAGTGTAGGCCAGTGGTTCCCAACCTTTATCAGTTACTGTACAGTGTAGGCCAGTGGTTCCCAACCTTTATCAGTTACTGTCCAGTGTAGGCCAGTGGTTCCCAACCTTTATCAGTTACTGTTCAGTGTAGGCCAGTGGTTCCCAACCTTTATCAGTTACTGTCCAGTGTAGGCCAGTGGTTCCCAACCTTTATCAGTTACTGTCCAGTGTAGGCCAGTGGTTCCCAACCTTTATCAGTTACTGTACTGTACAGTGTAGGCCAGTGGTTCCCAACCTTTATCAGTTACTGTCCTGTACAGTGTAGGCCAGTGGTTCCCAACATTTATCAGTTACTGTCCAGTGTAGGCCAGTGGTTCCCAACCTTTATCAGTTACTGTACAGTGTAGGCCAGTGGTTCCCAACCTTTATCAGTTACTGTCCAGTGTAGGCCAGTGGTTCCCAACCTTTATCAGTTACTGTACAGTGTAGGCCAGTGGTTCCCAACCTTTATCAGTTACTGTCCAGTGTAGGCCAGTGGTTCCCAACTTTTATCAGTTACTGTTCAGTGTAGGCCAGTGGTTCCCAACCTTTTTCAGTTACTGTTCAGTGTAGGCCAGTGGTTCCCAACCTTTATCAGTTACTGTCCAGTGTAGGCCAGTGGTTCCCAACCTTTATCAGTTACTGTCCAGTGTAGGCCAGTGGTTCCCAACCTTTATCAGTTACTGTACTGTACAGTGTAGGCCAGTGGTTCCCAACATTTATCAGTTACTGTCCAGTGTAGGCCAGTGGTTCCCAACCTTTATCAGTTACTGTCCTCTACAGTGTAGGCCAGTGGTTCCCAACCTTTATCAGTTACTGTACTGTACAGTGTAGGCCAGTGGTTCCCAACCTTTATCAGTTACTGTTCAGTGTAGGCCAGTGGTTCCCAACCTTTATCAGTTACTGTCCAGTGTAGGCCAGTGGTTCCCAACCTTTATCAGTTACTGTCCAGTGTAGGCCAGTGGTTCCCAACCTTTATCAGTTACTGTCCTGTACAGTGTAGGCCAGTGGTTCCCAACCTTTATCAGTTACTGTCCTGTCCAGTGTAGGCCAGTGGTTCCCAACCTTTATCAGTTACTGTCCTGTACAGTGTAGGCTAGTGGTTCCCAACCTTTATCAGTTACTGGTCAGTGTAGGCCAGTGGTTCCCAACCTTTATCAGTTACTGTTCAGTGTAGGCCAGTGTTTCCCAACCTTTATCAGTTACTGTCCAGTGTAGGCCAGTGGTTCCCAACCTTTATCAGTTACTGTCCTGTCCAGTGTAGGCCAGTGGTTCCCAACCTTTATCAGTTACTGTCCAGTGTAGGCCAGTGGTTCCCAACATTTATCAGTTACTGTCCTGTACAGTGTAGGCCAGTGGTTCCCAACCTTTATCAGTTACTGTCCTGTACAGTGTAGGCCAGTGGTTCCCAACCTTTATCAGTTACTGTCCTGTACAGTGTAGGCCAGTGGTTCCCAGCCTTTATCAGTTACTGTTCAGTGTAGGCCAGTGGTTCCCAACCTTTATCAGTTACTGTACAGTGTTGGCCAGTGGTTCCCAGCCTTTATCAGTTACTGTCCAGTGTAGGCCAGTGGTTCCCAGCCTTTATCAGTTACTGTCCAGAGTAGGCCAGTGGTTCCCAACCTTTATCAGTTACTGTCCTGTCCAGTGTAGGCCAGTGGTTCCCAACCTTTATCAGTTACTGTTCAGTGTAGGCCAGTGGTTCCCAACCTTTATCAGTTACTGTCCTGTCCAGTGTAGGCCAGTGGTTCCCAACCTTTATCAGTTACTGTCCTGTCCAGTGTAGGCCAGTGGTTCCCAACCTTTATCAGTTACTGTCCTGTACAGTGTAGGCCAGTGGTTCCCAGCCTTTATCAGTTACTGTCCTGTCCAGTGTAGGCCAGTGGTTCTCAACCTTTATCAGTTACTGTCCTGTTCAGTGTAGGCCAGTGGTTCCCAACCTTTATCAGTTACTGTACAGTGTAGGCCAGTGGTTGCCAACCTTTATCAGTTACTGTACAGTGTAGGCCAGTGGTTCCCAACCTTTATCAGTTACTGTCCTGTACAGTGTAGGCCAGTGGTTCCCAACCTTTATCAGTTACTGTCCTGTACAGTGTAGGCCAGTGGTTCCCAACCTTTATCAGTTACTGTCCTGTCCAGTGAAGGCCAGTGGTTCCCAACCTTTATCAGTTACTGTCCTGTACAGTGTAGGCTAGTGGTTCCCAACCTTTATCAGTTACTGGTCAGTGTAGGCCAGTGGTTCCCAACCTTTATCAGTTACTGTTCAGTGTAGGCCAGTGGTTCCCAACCTTTATCAGTTACTGTCCTGTCCAGTGAAGGCCAGTGGTTCCCAACCTTTATCAGTTACTGTCCTGTACAGTGTAGGCTAGTGGTTCCCAACCTTTATCAGTTACTGGTCAGTGTAGGCCAGTGGTTCCCAACCTTTATCAGTTACTGTTCAGTGTAGGCCAGTGGTTCCCAACCTTTATCAGTTACTGTCCAGTATAGGCCAGTGGTTCCCAACCTTTATCAGTTACTGTCCTGTCCAGTGTAGGCCAGTGGTTCCCAACCTTTATCAGTTACTGTCCGGTGTAGGCCAGTGGTTCCCAACATTTATCAGTTACTGTCCTGTACAGTGTAGGCCAGTGGTTCCCAACCTTTATCAGTTACTGTCCTGTACAGTGTAGGCCAGTGGTTCCCAGCCTTTATCAGTTACTGTTCAGTGTAGGCCAGTGGTTCCCAACCTTTATCAGTTACTGTACAGTGTTGGCCAGTGGTTCCCAGCCTTTATCAGTTACTGTCCAGTGTAGGCCAGTGGTTCCCAGCCTTTATCAGTTACTGTCCAGAGTAGGCCAGTGGTTCCCAACCTTTATCAGTTACTGTCCTGTCCAGTGTAGGCCAGTGGTTCCCAACCTGTATCAGTTACTGTCCTGTCCAGTGTAGGCCAGTGGTTCCCAACCTTTATCAGTTACTGTCCTGTACAGTGTAGGCCAGTGGTTCCCAACCTTTATCAGTTACTGTCCTGTACAGTGTAGGCCAGTGGTTCCCAGCCTTTATCAGTTACTGTCCTGTCCAGTGTAGGCCAGTGGTTCTCAACCTTTATCAGTTACTGTCCTGTTCAGTGTAGGCCAGTGGTTCCCAACCTTTATCAGTTACTGTACAGTGTAGGCCAGTGGTTCCCAACCTTTATCAGTTACTGTACAGTGTAGGCCAGTGGTTCCCAACCTTTATCAGTTACTGTCCTGTACAGTGTAGGCCAGTGGTTCCCAACATTTATCAGTTACTGTCCTGTACAGTGTAGGCCAGTGGTTCCCAACCTTTATCAGTTACTGTCCTGTCCAGTGTAGGCCAGTGGTTCCCAACCTTTATCAGTTACTGTCCTGTACAGTGTAGGCTAGTGGTTCCCAACCTTTATCAGTTACTGGTCAGTGTAGGCCAGTGGTTCCCAACCTTTATCAGTTACTGTTCAGTGTAGGCCAGTGGTTCCCAACCTTTATCAGTTACTGTCCAGTGTAGGCCAGTGGTTCCCAACCTTTATCAGTTACTGTCCTGTCCAGTGTAGGCCAGTGGTTCCCAACCTTTATCAGTTACTGTCCAGTGTAGGCCAGTGGTTCCCAACCTTTATCAGTTACTGTACTGTACAGTGTAGGCCAGTGGTTCCCAACATTTATCAGTTACTGTCCAGTGTAGGCCAGTGGTTCCCAACCTTTATCAGTTACTGTCCAGTGTAGGCCAGTGGTTCCCAACCTTTATCAGTTACTGTCCAGTGTAGGCCAGTGGTTCCCAACATTTATCAGTTAATGTCCAGTGTAGGCCAGTGGTTCCCAACCTTTATCAGTTACTGTCCTGTACAGTGTAGGCCAGTGGTTCCCAACCTTTATCAGTTACTGTCCTGTCCAGTGTAGGCCAGTGGTTCCCAACCTTTATCAGTTACTGTTCTGTACAGTGTTGGCCAGTGGTTCCCAGCCTTTATCAGTTACTGTTCAGTGTAGGCCAGTGGTTCCCAACCTTTATCAGTTACTGTTCAGTGTAGGCCAGTGGTTCCCAACCTTTATCAGTTACTGTTCAGTGTAGGCCAGTGGTTCCCAACCTTTATCAGTTACTGTACTGTCCAGTGTAGGCCAGTGGTTCCCAACCTTCATCAGTTACTGTACAGTGTAGGCCAGTGGTTCCCAACCTTTATCAGTTACTGTCCAGTGTAGGCCAGTGGTTCCCAACCTTTATCAGTTACTGTTCAGTGTAGGCCAGTGGTTCCCAACCTTTATCAGTTACTGTCCAGTGTAGGCCAGTGGTTCCCAACCTTTATCAGTTACTGTCCAGTGTAGGCCAGTGGTTCCCAACCTTTATCAGTTACTGTACTGTACAGTGTAGGCCAGTGGTTCCCAACCTTTATCAGTTACTGTCCTGTACAGTGTAGGCCAGTGGTTCCCAACATTTATCAGTTACTGTCCAGTGTAGGCCAGTGGTTCCCAACCTTTATCAGTTACTGTACAGTGTAGGCCAGTGGTTCCCAACCTTTATCAGTTACTGTCCAGTGTAGGCCAGTGGTTCCCAACCTTTATCAGTTACTGTACAGTGTAGGCCAGTGGTTCCCAACCTTTATCAGTTACTGTCCAGTGTAGGCCAGTGGTTCCCAACTTTTATCAGTTACTGTTCAGTGTAGGCCAGTGGTTCCCAACCTTTTTCAGTTACTGTTCAGTGTAGGCCAGTGGTTCCCAACCTTTATCAGTTACTGTCCAGTGTAGGCCAGTGGTTCCCAACCTTTATCAGTTACTGTCCAGTGTAGGCCAGTGGTTCCCAACCTTTATCAGTTACTGTACTGTACAGTGTAGGCCAGTGGTTCCCAACATTTATCAGTTACTGTCCAGTGTAGGCCAGTGGTTCCCAACCTTTATCAGTTACTGTCCTCTACAGTGTAGGCCAGTGGTTCCCAACTTTTATCAGTTACTGTACTGTACAGTGTAGGCCAGTGGTTCCCAACCTTTATCAGTTACTGTTCAGTGTAGGCCAGTGGTTCCCAACCTTTATCAGTTACTGTCCAGTGTAGGCCAGTGGTTCCCAACATTTATCAGTTACTGTCCAGTGTAGGCCAGTGGTTCCCAACCTTTATCAGTTACTGTCCTGTACAGTGTAGGCCAGTGGTTCCCAACCTTTATCAGTTACTGTCCTGTCCAGTGTAGGCCAGTGGTTCCCAAACTTTATCAGTTACTGTTCAGTGTAGGCCAGTGGTTCCCAACCTTTATCAGTTACTGTTCAGTGTAGGCCAGTGGTTCCCAACCTTTATCAGTTACTGTCCAGTGTAGGCCAGTGGTTCCCAACCTTTATCAGTTACTGTCCAGTGTAGGCCAGTGGTTCCCAACCTTTATCAGTTACTGTACTGTACAGTGTAGGCCAGTGGTTCCCAACCTTTATCAGTTACTGTCCTGTACAGTGTAGGCCAGTGGTTCCCAACATTTATCAGTTACTGTCCAGTGTAGGCCAGTGGTTCCCAACCTTTATCAGATACTGTTCAGTGTAGGCCAGTGGTTCCCAACCTTTACCAGTTACTGTACAGTGTAGGCCAGTGGTTCCCAACCTTTATCAGTTACTGTCCAGTGTAGGCCAGTGGTTCCCAGCCTTTATCAGTTACTGTCCTGTACAGTGTAGGCCAGTGGTTCCCAACATTTATCAGTTACTGTCCAGTGTAGGCCAGTGGTTCCCAACCTTTATCAGTTACTGTCCAGTGTAGGCCAGTGGTTCCCAACCTTTATCAGTTACTGTCCTGTACAGTGTAGGCCAGTGGTTCCCAACATTTATCAGTTACTGTCCAGTGTAGGCCAGTGGTTCCCAACCTTTATCAGTTACTGTCCAGTGTAGGCCAGTGGTTCCCAACCTTTATCAGTTACTGTCCAGTGTAGGCCAGTGGTTCCCAACCTTTATCAGTTACTGTCAGTGTAGGCCAGTGGTTCCCAACCTTTATCAGTTACTGTCCAGTGTAGGCCAGTGGTTCCCAACCTTTATCAGTTACTGTCCTGTACAGTGTAGGCCAGTGGTTCCCAACCTTTATCAGTTACTGTCCTGTACAGTGTAGGCCAGTGGTTCCCAGCCTTTATCAGTTACTGTACTGTCCAGTGTAGGCCAGTGGTTCCCAACCTTTATCAGTTACTGTCCAGTGTAGGCCAGTGGTTCCCAACCTTTATCAGTTACTGTACTGTACAGTGTAGGCCAGTGGTTCCCAACCTTTATCAGTTACTGTCCAGTGTAGGCCAGTGGTTCCCAACCTTTATCAGTTACTGTACAGTGTAGGCCAGTGGTTCCCAACCTTTATCAGTTACTGTCCAGTGTAGGCCAGTGGTTCCCAGCCTTTATCAGTTACTGTCCAGTGTAGGCCAGTGGTTCCCAACCTTTATCAGTTACTGTCCAGTGTAGGCCAGTGGTTCCCAACCTTTATCAGTTACTGTCAGTGTAGGCCAGTGGTTCCCAACCTTTATCAGTTACTGTCCAGTGTAGGCCAGTGGTTCCCAACCTTTATCAGTTACTGTCCTGTACAGTGTAGGCCAGTGGTTCCCAACCTTTATCAGTTACTGTCCTGTACAGTGTAGGCCAGTGGTTCCCAACATTTATCAGTTACTGTCCAGTGTAGGCCAGTGGTTCCCAACCTTTATCAGATACTGTTCAGTGTAGGCCAGTGGTTCCCAACCTTTACCAGTTACTGTACAGTGTAGGCCAGTGGTTCCCAACCTTTATCAGTTACTGTCCAGTGTAGGCCAGTGGTTCCCAGCCTTTATCAGTTACTGTCCTGTACAGTGTAGGCCAGTGGTTCCCAACATTTATCAGTTACTGTCCAGTGTAGGCCAGTGGTTCCCAACCTTTATCAGTTACTGTCCAGTGTAGGCCAGTGGTTCCCAACCTTTATCAGTTACTGTACAGTGTAGGCCAGTGGTTCCCAACCTTTATCAGTTACTGTCCAGTGTAGGCCAGTGGTTCCCAGCCTTTATCAGTTACTGTCCAGTGTAGGCCAGTGGTTCCCAACCTTTATCAGTTACTGTCCAGTGTAGGCCAGTGGTTCCCAACCTTTATCAGTTACTGTCAGTGTAGGCCAGTGGTTCCCAACCTTTATCAGTTACTGTCCAGTGTAGGCCAGTGGTTCCCAACCTTTATCAGTTACTGTCCTGTACAGTGTAGGCCAGTGGTTCCCAACCTTTATCAGTTACTGTCCTGTACAGTGTAGGCCAGTGGTTCCCAGCCTTTATCAGTTACTGTACTGTCCAGTGTAGGCCAGTGGTTCCCAACCTTTATCAGTTACTGTCCAGTGTAGGCCAGTGGTTCCCAACCTTTATCAGTTACTGTACTGTACAGTGTAGGCCAGTGGTTCCCAACATTTATCAGTTACTGTCCAGTGTAGGCCAGTGGTTCCCAACCTTTATCAGTTACTGTACAGTGTAGGCCAGTGGTTCCCAACCTTTATCAGTTACTGTCCAGTGTAGGCCAGTGGTTCCCAGCCTTTATCAGTTACTGTCCAGTGTAGGCCAGTGGTTCCCAACCTTTATCAGTTACTGTCCAGTGTAGGCCAGTGGTTCCCAACCTTTATCAGTTACTGTCAGTGTAGGCCAGTGGTTCCCAACCTTTATCAGTTACTGTCCAGTGTAGGCCAGTGGTTCCCAACCTTTATCAGTTACTGTCCTGTACAGTGTAGGCCAGTGGTTCCCAACCTTTATCAGTTACTGTCCTGTACAGTGTAGGCCAGTGGTTCCCAGCCTTTATCAGTTACTGTACTGTCCAGTGTAGGCCAGTGGTTCCCAACCTTTATCAGTTACTGTCCAGTGTAGGCCAGTGGTTCCCAACCTTTATCAGTTACTGTACTGTACAGTGTAGGCCAGTGGTTCCCAACATTTATCAGTTACTGTCCAGTGTAGGCCAGTGGTTCCCAACCTTTATCAGTTACTGTCCTGTACAGTGTAGGCCAGTGGTTCCCAACCTTTATCAGTTACTGTACTGTACAGTGTAGGCCAGTGGTTCCCAACCTTTATCAGTTACTGTTCAGTGTAGGCCAGTGGTTCCCAACCTTTATCAGTTACTGTCCAGTGTAGGCCAGTGGTTCCCAACATTTATCAGTTACTGTCCAGTGTAGGCCAGTGGTTCCCAACCTTTATCAGTTACTGTCCTGTACAGTGTAGGCCAGTGGTTCCCAACCTTTATCAGTTACTGTCCTGTCCAGTGTAGGCCAGTGGTTCCCAACATTTATCAGTTACTGTCCAGTGTAGGCCAGTGGTTCCCAACCTTTATCAGTTACTGTCCAGTGTAGGCCAGTGGTTCCCAACCTTTATCAGTTACTGTACAGTGTAGGCCAGTGGTTCCCAACCTTTATCAGTTACTGTCCAGTGTAGGCCAGTGGAACCCAGCCTTTATCAGTTACTGTCCAGTGTAGGCCAGTGGTTCCCAACCTTTATCAGTTACTGTCCAGTGTAGGCCAGTGGTTCCCAACCTTTATCAGTTACTGTCAGTGTAGGCCAGTGGTTCCCAACCTTTATCAGTTACTGTCCAGTGTAGGCCAGTGGTTCCCAACCTTTATCAGTTACTGTCCTGTACAGTGTAGGCCAGTGGTTCCCAACCTTTATCAGTTACTGTCCTGTACAGTGTAGGCCAGTGGTTCCCAGCCTTTATCAGTTACTGTACTGTCCAGTGTAGGCCAGTGGTTCCCAACCTTTATCAGTTACTGTCCTGTCCAGTGTAGGCCAGTGGTTTCCAAATCTTTATCAGTTACTGTCCTGTCCAGTGTAGGCCAGTGGTTCCCAGCCTTTATCAGTTACTGTACTGTACAGTGTAGGCCAGTGGTTCCCAACCTTTATCAGTTACTGTCCAGTGTAGGCCAGTGGTTCCCAACCTTTATCAGTTACTATCCAGTGTAGGCCAGTGGTTCCCAACCTTTATCAGTTACTGTACAGTGTAGGCCAGTGGTTCCCAACATTTATCAGTTACTGTCCTGTCCAGTGTAGGCCAGTGGTTCCCAACCTTTATCAGTTACTGTACAGTGTAGGCCAGTGGTTCCCAACCTTTATCAGTTACTGTCCTGTACAGTGTAGGCCAGTGGTTCCCAACCTTTATCAGTTACTGTACTGTAAAGTGTTGGCCAGTGGTTCCCAACCTTTATCAGTTACTGTACTGTCCAGTGTAGGCCAGTGGTTCCCAACCTTTATCAGTTACTGTCCAGTGTAGGCCAGTGGTTCCCAACCTTTATCAGTTACTGTCCAGTGTAGGCCAGTGGTTCCCAACCTTTATCAGTTACTGTACTGTACAGTGTTGGCCAGTGGTTCCCAACCTTTATCAGTTACTGTACTGTCCAGTGTAGGCCAATGGTTCCCAACCTTTATCAGTTACTGTCCAGTGTAGGCTAGTGGTTCCCAACCTTTATCAGTTACTGTACAGTGTTGGCTAGTGGTTCCCAACCTTTATCAGTTACTGTCCTGTACAGTGTAGGCCAGTGGTTCCCATCCTTTATCAGTTACTGTACTGTCCAGTGTAGGCCAGTGGTTCCCAACCTTTATCAGTTACTGTCCTGTCCAGTGTAGGCCAGTGGTTCCCAACCTTTATCAGTTACTGTCCTCTCCAGTGTAGGCCAGTGGTTCCCAGCCTTTATCAGTTACTGTACTGTACAGTGTTGGCCAGTGGTTCCCAACCTTTATCAGTTACGGTACTGTCCAGTGTAGGCCAGTGGTTCCCAACCTTTATCAGTTACTGTCCAGTGTAGGCCAGTGGTTCCCAACCTTTATCAGTTACTGTCCAGTGTAGGCCAGTGGTTCCCAACCTTTATCAGTTACTGTACAGTGTAGGCCAGTGGTTCCCAACATTTATCAGTTACTGTCCTGTCCAGTGTAGGCCAGTGGTTCCCAACCTTTATCAGTTACTGTACAGTGTAGGCCACTGGTTCCCAACCTTTATCAGTTACTGTCCTGTACAGTGTAGGCCAGTGGTTCCCAACCTTTATCAGTTACTGTCCTGTTCAGTGTAGGCCAGTGGTTCCCAACCTTTATCAGTTACTGTCCTGTACAGTGTAGGCCAGTGGTTCCCAACCTTTATCAGTTACTGTACAGTGTTGGCTAGTGGTTCCCAACCTTTATCAGTTACTGTCCTGTACAGTGTAGGCCAGTGGTTCCCAACCTTTATCAGTTACTGTCCTGTCCAGTGTAGGCCAGTGGTTCCCAACCTTTATCAGTTACTGTTCAGTGTAGGCCAGTGTTTCCCAACCTTTATCAGTTACTGTCCTGTACAGTGTAGGCCAGTGGTTCCCAACCTTTATCAGTTACTGTCCAGTGTAGGCCAGTGGTTCCCAGCCTTTATCATGTTACTGTCCTGTACAGTGTAGGCCAGTGGTTCCCAACCTTTAACAGTTACTGTCCAGTGTAGGCCAGTGGTTCCCAACCTTTATCAGTTACTGTCCTGTCCAGTGTAGGCCAGTGGTTCCCAACCTTTATCAGTTACTGTCCTGTCCAGTGTAGGCCAGTGGTTCCCAACCTTTATCAGTTACTGTCCTGTCCAGTGTAGGCCAGTGGTTCCCAACCTTTATCAGTTACTGTCCTGTCCATTGTAGGCCAGTGGTTCCCAACCTTTATCAGTTACTGTCCTGTACAGTGTAGGCTAGTGGTTCCCAACCTTTATCAGTTACTGTACAGTGTTGGCTAGTGGTTCCCAACCTTTATCAGTCCGCTGTTTGGGAAGTACTGCATTGCTCTATTGGTACATGACTGCATTAAGGCTGAGTCCCAAATGTCACCCTATTCCCTATATAGTAAACTAAACCCTGGTCAAAAATAGTGCACTATATAGGGAATAGGGTGCCATTCTCTGGTCTAAAGTAGTGCACTATATAGGGAATAGGGTGCCATTCTCTGGTCTAAAGTAGTGCACTATATAGGGAATAGGGTGCCATTCTCTGGTCTAAAGTAGTGCACTATATAGGGAATAGGGTGCCATTCTCTGGTCTAAAGTAGTGCACTATATAGGGAATAGGGTGCCATTCTCTGGTCTAAAGTAGTGCACTATATAGGGAATAGGGTTCCATTCTCTGGTCTAAAGTAGTGCACTATATAGGGAATAGGGTACCATTCTCTGGTCTAAAGTAGTGCACTATATAGGGAATAGGGTTCCATTTGGGACACATCGTCAATGCAGTCATGTACCAATACAGCCAAATTGTCTATCTGTGTATTTCAGTAAACGGTGGGACCCACACATTATAACTGCTCATCAAGCAAATCCATTTAGTCCACTTCCAACATCATTAGCATGCGATGATAATGGCTGCCACATCAGTCAGACTGACATTTCTTTGTTTCATTCAACAGGGCAAATTAATTATGCATGTTGAGAAATAAGAAAGCATTTTTTTGCTCTGCTATATATTAACCACACACATGCACGACCACGCCCACACACGCACGACCACGCCCACACACGCACGACCACGCCCACACACGCACGACCACGCCCACACATGCATGACCACGCCCACACACGCACAATCACGCCCACACACGCACCACCACGCCCACACACGCACGACCACATCCACACACGCACGACCACGCCCACACACGCACGACCACGCCCACACATGCACGACCACGCCTACACACGTACGACCACGCCCACACACGCACACACGCAAACAACCACACACACACACACACACACACACACACACACACACACACACACACACACACACACAAGCAAACAACCACACATACACACACACATTGATTGGTTGGTTGGTTTCAGGACCATTCAAGACAGAATTTTAAGATGCATAGGCATACAATATTAACATATATTTTTTGATAGATAATTATGCATAACGTGCATACAGAATCCTGAATATGTAGCTTGATGTACTGTAAAAAGCACATCAACTTTAAAAACACATAGCATAGGCCACCATTTCATAACAGGTACATTTATGTAATTTCGATGTCATGGACACATCACTTGCAAACCCATTTTAACTCAAAATTATAGACCACTTATTTTTTTCCCTCCAGGACTTATTTTAGGTCAAGAACAAATTGTCCATCAGCATTGAAAAATGTCAATTGGTGCATGTAACCTACAGTACTCCCATCTGAAGCGATGTCAAAGTGCTCCTTATCGATGTCAGGCACCATTGGAAGTAATGCATTACCCAGACACATTATGAGGAGATTACATCTATTAGTTACCGCTGTGCAGCATGCATAATGGCCCGCCCATGGGAGAGCATGAAATCATTTGAATCTGTATCCCAAATAGCACCCTATTCCCCATATTGTGCACTACTGACCAGGGGCTTAAATGGAATAGGGTGCTATTTGGGAGACTGCCTTAAACTTAATTAAATTCCAAGCAGTGGTAAACTCAGTCTCTGTAATCTGCAGGCAGCAATAAGGGCCAGATGCAATTAGAGGGAAACAACATTCAACAAAGTAAACAAAGAGATATGTAAATTGCTGTTAAATGATGAAATAAAGAACAGCAATATAGATTTCTATTATCTGATGAGCATGTAGGCTGTATGTAGCTCAGTAGCTTTATATCAATTACAATCATGTCTGGATATCTTTCTTTCAGTGGTCAGTTATTAAGAAGGTGTTTATGTAAAGCAAAATAACAAATGATGTAGGCTAATCAAAATGTGTTATATTAAAATATATTCACCATATTTTAGTACCCTGTAGGCTATTTACCATATTTTAATCTATTCAGATTCTAATCTATTTAACAGTTTGTTATATCTTTGCAAACCTAGTTCAGTTCCACAGAATCAGATGTTATGTTATTCTAAACAAACCAAAGATACTTTATGGTTTCCTGGACACAGATTAAGGCAGGTCCTAGACTAAAAAGGACTTTCAATGGATATTCTCAATTGAACTAGCTTTTTAGTCCAGGACCAGGTTTGTCTCTGGGAAACCGCCCCTAAATCTGTGTCTCTTCCAGACTAGAAAGGGGGACTGTTGGTTGGTCAATTGGCATGTCTTCAGCGGAAGAGTCTGGTAATTGTGGACAGGAGAGAGGCTCATATCAATACATTTATACAGAAACATGGACTAAAGCTACTGTGGTTAGTAATGTGGACTAAAGCCACTGTGGTTAGTAACATGGACTAAAGCCACTGTGGTTAGTAACGTGGACTAAAGCCACTGTGGTTAGTAATGTGGACTAAAGCCAATGTGGTTAGTAACGTGGACTAAAGCCACTGTGGTTAGTAACATGGACTAAAGCCACTGTGGTTAATAATGTGGACTAAAGCCACTGTGTTTAGTAACGTGGACTAAAGCCACTGTGGTTAGTAATGTGGACAAAAGCCACTGTGGTTAGTAACATGGACTAAAGCCACTGTGGTTAGTAACATGGACTAAAGCCACTGTGGTTAGTAACATGGACTAAAGCCACTGTGGTTAGTAATGTGGACTAAAGCCACTGTGGTTAGTAATGTGGACAAAAGCCACTGTGGTTAGTAATGTGGACTAAAGCCACTGTGGTTAGTAATGTGGACTAAAGCCACTGTTGTTAGTAATGTGGACTAAAGCCAGTGTGGTTAGTAATGTGGACTAAAGCCACTGTGGTTAGTAATGTGGACTAAAGCCACTGTGGTTAGTAATGTGGACAAAAGCCACTGTTGTTAGTAATGTGGACTAAAGCCACTGTGGTTAATAATGTGGACTAAAGCCACTGTGGTTAGTAATGTGGACTAAAGCCACTGTTGTTAGTAATGTGGACTAAAGCCACTGTGGTTAATAATGTGGACTAAAGCCACTGTGGTTAGTAATGTGGACTAAAGCCACTGTGGTTAGTAATGTGGACTAAAGCCACTGTGGTTAGTAACATGGACTAAAGCCACTGTGGTTAGTAACATGGACTAAAGCCACTGTGGTTAGTAACATGGACTAAAGCCACTGTTGTTAGTAACATGGACTAAAGCCACTGTGGTTAGTAACATGGACTAAAGCCACTGTGGTTAATAATGTGGACTAAAGCCACGGTGGTTAGTAACGTGGACTAAAGCCACTGTGGTTAGTAACATGGACTAAAGCCACTGTGGTTATTAATGTGGACTAAAGCCACTGTGTTTAGTAACGTGGACTAAAGCCACTGTGGTAAATAATGTGGACTAAAGCCACTGTGGTTAATAATGTGGACTAAAGCCACTGTGGTTAGTAACATGGACTAATGCCACTGTGGTTAGTAACGTGGACTAAAGCCACTGTGGTTAGTAACACTGACTAAAGCCACTGTGGTTAGTAATGTGGACTAAAGCCACTGTGGTTAGTAACATGGACTAAAGCCACTGTGGTTAGTAACGTGGACTAAAGCCACTGTGGTTAGTAACTTGGACTAAAGCCACTGTGGTTAATAATGTGGACTAAAGCCAGTGTGATCTATTTGACCTAGCCGTTCCCAGACAACGCTGTGATGAGTGGAAGCACACGTCGAATGTTTTGGTCTTTATGTCCTGCCAATTGGTCAATTCCGCAAATACTCATCCCTGACTGGAGGACTAGAGTGTCAGTAGTAGTGATATGAAAGACCAGGACATCATAACTGGGGACGTGTTCTGTCAGTAGTAGTGATATGAAAGACCAGGACATCATAACTGGGGACGTGTTCTGTCAGTAGTAGTGATATGAAAGACCAGGACATCATAACTGGGGACGTGTTCTGTCAGTAGTAGTGATATGAAAGACCAGGACATCATAACTGGGGACGTGTTCTGTCAGTAGTAGTGATATGAAAGACCAGGACATCATAACTGGGGACGTGTTCTGTCAGTAGTAGTGATATGAAAGACCAGGACATCATAACTGGGGACATGTTCTGTCAGTAGTAGTGATATGAAAGACCAGGACATCATAACTGGGGACGTGTTCTGTCAGTAGTAGTGATATGAAAGACCAGGACATCATAACTGGGGACGTGTTCTGTCAGTAGTAGTGATATGAAAGACCAGGACATCATAACTGGGGACGTGTTCTGTCAGTAGTAGTGATATGAAAGACCAGGACATCATAACTGGGGACGTGTTCTGTCAGTAGTAGTGATATGAAAGACCAGGACATCATAACTGGGGACGTGTTCTGTCAGTAGTAGTGATATGAAAGACCAGGACATCATAACTGGGGACGTGTTCTGTCAGTAGTTTTGATATGAAAGACCAGGACATCATAACTGGGGACGTGTTCTGTCAGTAGTAGTGATATGAAAGACCAGGACATCATAACTGGGGACGTGTTCTGTCAGTAGTAGTGATATGAAAGACCAGGACATCATAACTGGGGACGTGTTCTGTCAGTAGTAGTGATATGAAAGACCAGGACATCATAACTGGGGGACGTGTTCTGTCAGTAGTAGTGATATGAAAGACCAGGACATCATAACTGGGGACGTGTTCTGTCAGTAGTTTTGATATGAAAGACCAGGACATCATAACTGGGGACGTGTTCTGTCAGTAGTAGTGATATGAAAGACCAGGACATCATAACTGGGGACGTGTTCTGTCAGTAGTAGTGATATGAAAGACCAGGACATCATAACTGGGGACGTGTTCTGTCAGTAGTAGTGATATGAAAGACCAGGACATCATAACTGGGGACGTGTTGTGATCTCAGTGGGTGTGATGTGTTGGCATTCTAGGGAGAATTTGGTGCAAAGTACAGAAAAACCGTCAATTACAGTGCATTCAGAACGTATTCAGACCCCTTGACTTTTTCCACATTTTGTTACGTTACAGCCTTATTCTAAAATTGATTGAATCGTTTTTTCCCCATCATCAATCTTTTTTTTTTTTGCACATTTACAATTATAAAGTCCACCTGTGGTAAATTCAATTGACTGGAGATGATTTGAAAAGGCACAAACTTGTCTATATAAGGTCCCACAGTTGACAGTGCATGTCAGAGCAAAAACCAAGCCATGGGAGACCAGTCAGGAGGTCCTCTCTGGAGCAGGTTTTCATCAAGGATCTCTCTGTACTTTGCTCTGTTCATCTTCTGACTGGTCTCCCAGTCCCTGCTGCTGAAAAACATCCCCACAGCATGATGCTGCCACCACCATGCTTCACCGTAGGGATGGTGCCAGGTTTCCTCCAGACGTGACACTTGGCATTCAGGCCAAAGAGTTCAATCTTGGTTTCATCAGACCAGAGAATCTTGTTTCTCATGTTCTGAGAGTCTTTAGATGCCTTTTGGCAAACTCCAAGCGGGCTGTCATGTGCCTTTTACTGAGGAGTTGCTTCCTTCTGGCCACTCTACCATAAAGGTCTGATTGGTGGAGTGCTGCAGAGATGGCTGTCCTTCTGGAAGGTTCTCCAATCTCAACAGAGGAACTGTGGATCTCTGTCAGAGTGACCATCGGGTTCTTGGTCACCTGCCTGACCAAGGTCCTTCTCCCCCGATTGCTCAGTTTGGCCGGGCTGCCAGCTCTAGGAAGAGTCTTGGTGATTCCAAACTTCTTCCATTTAAGAATGATGGAGGCCACTGTGTTCTTGGGGACCTTCAATGCTTCAGACATTTTTTGGTACCCTTCCCCAGATCTGTGACTCGACATAATCCTGTCTCCGAGCTCTGCTGACAATTCCTTTGACCTCATGGCTTGGTTTTTGATCTGACATGCACAGTCAACTTTGGGACTTAATATAGACAGGTGTGTGCCTTTCCAAATCATGTCCAATCAATTGAATTTACCACATCTGGACTCCAATCAAGTTGTAGAAACATCTCAAGGATGATCAATGGAAACAGGATGCACCTGAACTCAACTTCGAGTCTCATAGCAAAGGGTATGAATACTCCCACTACCGTTCAAAAGTTTGTGGTCACATAGAAATGTCCTCGTTTTCGATAGAAAAGCAATCTTTTTGTCCATTAAAATAGCATCAAATTGATCAGAAATACAGTGTAGACATTGTTAATTTTGTAAATGGCTATTGTAGCTGGAAACGGCTGATTTTTTTATGGAATATCTACATAGGCATACAGAGGCCTATTATCAGCAACCGTCAGTCCCATGTTCCAATGGGATGTTGTGTTTGCTAATCCAAGTTTATCATTTTAAAAGGCTAATTTATCATTAGAAAACCCTTTTGCAATTATGTTAGCACAGCTGAAAACTATTGTGCTGATTAAAGAAGCAATAAAACTGGCCTTCTTGAGACTAGTTAAGTATCTGGAGCATAAGCAATTGTGGGTTCGATTACAGGCTCAAAATGGCCAAAAACAAAGAACTTTCTTCTGAAACTCGTCGGTCTTTTCTTGTTCTGAGAAATGAAGGCTATTCAATGCGAGAAATTGCCAGGAAACTGAAGATCTCGTACAATGCTGTGTACTACTCACTTCACAGACCAGCACAAAGTGTCTCTAACCAGAATAGAAAGAGGAGTGGGAGGCCCCGGTGCACAACTGAGCAAGAGGACAAATACATTAGAGTGTCTAGTTTGAGAAACAGATGCCTCACAGGTTTTCAACTGGCAGCTTCATTAAATAGTACCCGCAAAACACCAGTCTCAACGTCAACAGTGAAGAGGCGACTCTGGGATGCTGACCTTCTAGGCAGAGTTGCAAAGAAAAAGCCATATCTCAGACTGCCCAATAAAAATAAAAGATTAAGATGTACAAAAGAACACAGACACTGGACTTTTTCTTTGCAACTCTGCCTAGAAGGTCAGAATTCCGCAGTCGCCTCTTCACTGTTGTCGTTGAGACTGGTGTTTTTGTGGGTACTATTTAATGAAGCTTCCAGTTGAGGACCTGTGAGGCGTCTTTGACTAAACTGAATAATAATAATAAGAAACTTCACTATGAAACAAATATAAATGATATAAAGAATGATAGTAAAAACAAACGCTGACACTACACATCCAAGTATATCTGACCAAATTATGAAAGACAAGCATTCTAATTTTGAATTCCGTAAAGTAAGTGAATTTTATTGTTGTTGTCAATCAACAATGACAAGCCACTGGGGTCTGACAACTTGGATGGAAAATTACTGAGGTTAATAGTGGACAATATTGCCACACCTATTTGCCTACTAGAAAGTGTGTGCCCTCAGGCCTGGAGGGAAGCAAAAGTTATTCCCCTACCTAAAAATAGTAAAGTCCCCTTTACTGGCTCAAATATCCGACCAATCAGCCTGTTATCAACCGTTAGTAAACTTTTGGGAAAAATGGTGTTTGACCAGATACGATGCTATTTCACAGTAAACTAATTGACAACACATTTTCAGCACGCTTATAGGGAAGGATATTCAACATGCACAAATGACTCATGATTGGCTGAGAGAAATTGATGAAAAAAAGATTGTGGGTGCTGTTTTGTTAGACTTCAGTCCGGCTTTTGACATTATCGATCATAGTCTGCTGCTGGAAAAACATATGTGTTATGGCTTTACACCCCCTGCTATATTGTGGATAAAGAGTTACCTGTCTAACAGAACACAGAGGGTGTTCTTTAATGGAAACCTCTCCAACATAATCCAGGTAGAATCAGGTATTCCCCAGGGCAGCTGTCTAGGCCCCTTACTTTTTTCAATCTTTACTAACGACATGCCACTGGCTTTGAGTAAAGCCAGTGTATCTATGTATGCGGATGACTCAACAGCTATCACAGCGGTTAATAACAGAAGTCAGCTATCACAGCGACTGAAATGACTGCAACACTTAACAAAGAGCTACAGTTAGTTTCAGAATGGGTGGAAAGGAATAAGTTAGTCCTAAATATTTAAAAAAAACTAAAAGCATTGTATTTGGGACAAATCATTCACTAAACCCTAAACCTCAACTAAATCTTGTAATGAATAATGTGGAAATTGAGCAAGTTGAGGAGACTAAACTTATTGGGGTAACCCTGGATTGTAAACTGTCATGGTGTGTGATACAACAGTAGCTAGGATGGGGAGAAGTCTGTCCATAATAAAGCGCTGCTCTGCCTTCTTAACAGCACTATCAACAAGGCAGGTCCCACAGGCCCTAGTTTTGTCGCACCTGGACTACTGATATGTGGTAGTAGAGTAGGGGCCTGAGGGCACACACTTAATATGCTGTGAAATCTGTTGTGAATGTATTGTATTGTTTTTCAAAATGTATAACTGCCTTAATTTTGCTGGACCCCAGGAAGAGTAGCTGCTTCCATGTCAGGAACTAATGGGGATCCATAATAAACCCCAGGAAGAGTAGCTGCTGCCTTGGCAGGAACTAATGGGGATCCATAATAAACCCAAGGAAGAGTAGCTGCTGCCTTGGCAGGAACTAATGGGGATCCATAATCCATAATAAACCCCAGGAAGAGTAGCTGCTGCCTTGGCCGTAAATGTTCCTGAGTGGCCGAGTTACAGTTTTGACTTAAATCGTCTTGAAAATCTATGGCAAGACATGAAGATGGCTGTCTAGAAATGATCAACAACCAACTGGACAGAGAATGTTTTAAAGAATAATGTGCAAATATTGTACAAACCAGGTGTGCAAAGATCTTAGAGACTTACTCAGAAGGACGCACATAACTTCAAAAAATGGGGTTTTGTGTATTTAATCCATTTTAAATTCAGGCTGTAACACAACAACATGTGGAATAAGTCAATGAATCAAATGTATTAATAAAGCCCCTTTTACATCAGCAGATGTCACCAAGTGCTATACAGAAACCCAGCCTAAATCCCCAAACAGCAAGCAAAGCATATAAAGAAGCACGGTGGCTATGAAAAACTCCCTAGAAAGGCAGGAACCTAGAGAGGAACCAGGCTCTGAGGGGTGGCCAGTCCTCTTCTGGCTGTGCCGGGTGGAGATTATAAGAGTACATGGCCATTAAGGCCAGATTGTTCTTCAAGATGTTCAAACGTTCATAGATGACCAGCAGGGTCAAATAATAATCACAGTGGTTGTAGAGGGTGCAACAGGTCAGTACCTCATATTACCCCTACCTACATGTACAAATTACCTCGACTAACCTGTACCCCACACATTGACTCGGTACCAGTACACCATGTATATAGCCTCGTTATTGTTATTTTATTGTGTTACCTTTTATTAAATTTTTTACTTTAGTTTATTTAGTAAATATTTTCTTAACTGTTTCTTAAACTGCATTGTTGGTTAAGGGCTTGTAAGTAAGCATTTCACCGTAATGTCCACACCTGTTGTATTCGGCGCATGTGACAAATTCAATTTGATTTGATATGATTAGACCTCAGGAGTAAATGGCTTTTCATAGCCAAGCGGAGGTCAGAGGTCGAGACAGCAGGTGCGGTAGAGAGAGAGAGAAAGTAGACAGCAGGTACGGTACAAGGTAGCATGTCCGGTGAACAGGTCAGGGTTCCGCAGGCAGAACAGTGGGAACTGGAGCAGAGCTAACGTGCGCTAATGTGATTACCATGACTGTTCTAAGTAACAGCAAACCTTCCAGGACATAGACATGTCTTATATGGGCAGAAAGCTTCGATTCATGTTAATCTAACTGCACTGTCCAATTTACAGTAGCTATTACAGTGATAAAATGCCATGCTATTGTTTGAGGATAGTGCACAACAACAGAAAACGTATCACGGCAACTGGTTTGATACATTCACCTCTGAAGGTAAATAATATACTTACATTCAGTAATCTTGCTCTGATTTGTCATCCTAAGGGTCCCAGAGATAAGATATAGCATAGTTTTGTTTGATAAAATAAATTTTTATATTCAAATGTAGGAACTGGGTTCTACAGTTTGAACCCCTGCTGTCTCTGGCTCCACACCCACTCCGCCCGGCCATCTAGATGTGTGAAAGTTAGCATATAAGCTAATGATCCATCATATATGACATTCCTGGGAGTGTGTAAACTTACATTTTGTATTACCATATCATTTTTGTATGTTCTCTATAGTTGTGTACTTGAAAATGTATCAATTCACCAATTTGGCACATTTGGGCAGACTTGATACAAAATAGTCCAGTATTGCAATGCTTCACTGGATCAATCTGAAACTTTGCACACACACTGCTTCCATCTAGTGGCCACAATCTAAATTGCTCCTAAACTGCAATATTATATTGTGGCCTTTCTCTTGCATTTCAAAGATGATGAAAAAAATATATATAGAAAACCCATGTTATTTTGTTTGTATTATCTTTTACCAGATCTAATGTACTATATTCTCCTACATTAATTTCACATTTCCACAAACTTCAAAGTGTTTCCTTTCAAATATTCAAATATTAAATGGTATAAAGAATATGCATATCCTCGCTTCAGGTCCTGAGCTACAGGCAGTTAGATTTGGGGATGTCATTTTAGGTGAAAATGTAAAAAATGGTCAGATCCTTAAGAGGTTAAGAAGGCAGAGCAGCGCTTTATTATAGACAGACTTCTCCCCATCCTAGCTACTGTTGTGTCAATATGTTTAGACCATGACAGTTTACAATTTAGTCTCCTCAACGTACTCAATTTCCACATAATTCATTAAAATATTTAGTTGAGGTTTAGGGTTTAGTAAATGATTTGTCCCAAATACAATGATTTTAGTTTTGAAATATTTAGGACTAACTTATTCCTTGCCACCCCATTCTGAAACTAACTGTAGCTCTTCAAATCAATCAAATTGCATTTGTCACATGCGCCGAAGCCCTTAACCAACAACGCAATTGTAAGAAAGAACACAAACAAATTAAATAAAAACATTTTTAAAAATTCAAAATTCAAATAAAAGTAACAAATAAATAAAGAGCAGCAGTAAAATAACAGTAGGGAGGCTATAAACAGGGGGTACCGGTACAGAGTCAATGTGTAATAACAGTAGGGAGGCTATAAACAGGGGGTACCGGTACAGAGTCAATGGGAAATAACAGTAGGGAGGCTATATACAGGGGGTACCGGTACAGAGTCAATGTGTAATAACAGTAGGGAGGCTATATACAGGGGGTACCGGTACAGAGTCAATGTGTAATAACAGTAGGGAGGCTATATACAGGGGGTACCGGTACAGAGTCAATGGGAAATAACAGTATGTAGGCTATATACAGGGGGTACCGGTACAGAGTCAATGTGAAATAACAGTAGGGAGGCTATATATACAGGGGGTACTGGTACAGAGGCTATGTGAAATAACTGTAGGGAGGCTATATACAGGGGGTACCGGTACAGAGTCAATGGGAAATAACAGTAGCGAGGCTATATACAGGGGGTACTGGTACAGAGGCTATGTGAAATAACTGTAGGGAGGCTATATACAGGGGGTACCGGTACAGAGTCAATGTGAAATAACTGTAGGGAGGCTATATACAGGGGGTACCGGTTCAGAGTCAATGTGGGGGGGCACCGGTTAATCGAAGTAATTGAGGAAATATGTACATGTAGGTAGAGTTATTAAAGTGACTATGCATAGATAATAAACAGAGAGTAGCAGCAGCGTGAAAGTGTGGGGGGGGGTCAATGCAAATAAACTGGACATTTGATTAGATGTTCAGGAGTCTTATGGCTTGGGGGTAGAAACTGTTTAGAAGCCTCTTGGACCTAGACATGGCGCTCCGGTACCGCTTGCCGTGCGGTAGCAGAGAGAACAGTCTATGACTAGGGAGGCTGGAGTCTTTGACAATTTTTAGGGCCTTCCTCTGCCTGGTATAGAGGTCCTGGATGGCAGGAAGCTTGGCCCCAGTGATGTACTGGGCCGTACGCACTACCCTCTGTAGCGCCTAGCAGTCGGAGGCCGAGCAGTTGCCATTCCAGGCAGTGATGCAACCAGTCAGGATGCTCTCGATGGTGCAGCTGTAGAACCTTTTGAGGATCTGAGGACCCACGCCAAGTCTTTTCAGTCTCCTGAGGGGGAATAGGCTTTGTCGTGCCCTCTACACGACTGTTTTGGTGTGCTTGGACCATGTTAGTTTGTTGGTGATGTGGACACAAAGGAGCTTGAAGCTCTCAAAAGGCTCAGTCGATGAGAATGGGGGCGTGCTCGGTCCTCTTCTTGTTCCTGTAGTCCACAATCATCACAATGGTGTTGGAGTCATGCCTGGCCATGCAGTCATGAGTGAACAGGGAGTACAGGAGGGGACTGAGCACGCACCCCTGAGGTGCCCCCGTGTTGAGGATCAGTTTGGCGGATTTGTTGTTACCTACCCTTACCACCTGGGGGCGGCCCGTCAGGAAGTCCAGGATGCAGTTGCAGAGGGAGGTGTTTAGTCCCAGGGTCCTTAACTTAGTGATGAGCTTTGAGGGCACTATGGTGTTGAACTGTAGTCAATGAATAGCATTCTCACGTAGGTGTTCCTCTTGTCCAGGTGTGAAAGGGCAGTGTGGAGCGCAATAGAGATTGCATCATCTGTAGATCTGTTGGGGCGGTATGCACATTGGAGTCGGTCTAGATTTTACATTTACATTTATGTAAACCCTAGAGCGACTTACAGTTAGCACATTGGAGTCGGTCTAGGGTTTACATTTACATTTATGTAAACCCAGAGCAACTTACAGTTAGTGAGTGCATACATTATTTTTTTCATACTGGCCCCACGTGGGAATGGAACCCACAACCCTGACGTTGCAAACGCAATGCTCTACCAAATGAGCTACATCCCTGCCGGCCATTTCCTCCCCTACCCTGGAAGACGCTGGGCCAATTGTGCGCCGCCCCATGGGTCTCCCGGTCACGGCCGGCTACGACAGAGCCTGGATTCGAACCAGGATCTCTAGTGGCACAGCTAGCACTGCGATGCAGTGCCTTAGACCACTGCGCCACTCGGGAGGTTTCTGGGATTATTGTGTTGATGTGAGCCATGACCAGCCTTTCAAAGTACTTCATGGCTAAAGACGTGAGTGCTACGGGTCGGTAGTCATTTAGGCAGGTTATCTTAGTGTTCAGGGTCACAACGACTATGGTGGTCTGCTTGAAACATGTTGGTATTACAGACTCAGTCAGGGACATGTTGAAAATGTCAGTGAAGACACCAGTTGGTCAGCGCGTGCTCAAATCAAATCAAATTGTATTTGTCATATACACGTGTTTAGCAGATGTTATAGTGGTTGTAGCGAAGTGCTTGTGCTTCTAGCTCCGACAGTGCAGTAATATCTAACAAGTAATATCTAACAATTTCACAACATATACCCAATACACACAAAACTTGTAAGGAATGGGATTTAAGCACCCTCTGCTGTTTCCTGAAGTCCACGATCATCTCCTTTGTTTTGTTGATGTTGAGTGAGAGGTTATTTTCCTGGCACCACACTCCCAGAGCACTCACCTCCTCCCTGTAGGCGGTCTCGTCATTGTTGGTAATCAAGCCTACTACTGTTGTGTCGTCTGCAAACTTGATGATTGAGTTAAAGGCGTGCTTGGCCACGCTGTCATGGGTGAACAGGGAGTACAGGAGGGGGCTGAGCACACACCCTTGTGGGGCCCCAGTGTTGAGGATCAGCGAAGTGGAGATGTTGTTTCCTACCTTCACCACCTGGGGGAGCCCATCAGGAAGTCCAGGACCCAGTTGCACAGGGCGGGGTTCAGACCCAGGGCCTCAACATTAATGATGAGCTTGGAGGGTACTATAGAGTTGAATACTGAGATATAGTCAATGAACAGCACTCTTACATAGGTATTCCTCTTGTCCAGATGGGATAGGGCAGTGTGCAGTGTGATGGCGATTGCATCGTCTGTAGATCTTTTAGGGCGGCAAGCAAATTGAAGTGTGTCTAGGGTGACAGGTAAGGTAGAGGTGATATGATCCTTGACTAGTCTCTCAAAGCACTTCATAATGACAGAGGTGAGTGCTACAGGGCGATAGTCATTTAGTTCAGTTACCTTTGCTTTCTTGGGTACTGGAACAATGGTGGCCATCTTGAAGCATGTGGGAACAGCAGACTGGGAAAGGGAGAGATTGAATATGTCCTTAAACACACCAGCCAGCTGGTCTGCGCATGCTCTGAGGATGCGGCTAGGGATGCCGTCTGGGCCGGCAGCCTTGCGGGGGTTAACATGCTTAAATGTCTTAATCACGTCGGCCATGGAGAAGGAGAGGCCATAGTCCTTGGTAGTGGGCCTCGTCAGTGGCACTGTCTTATCCTCAAAGCGGGCGAAGAAGGTGTTTAGCTTGTCTACAAGCGAGACGTCGGTGTCGGCGACATGGCTGGTTTTCCTTTTGTAGTCCGTGATTGTCTGTAGACCCTGCCACATACGTCTCCTGTCTGAGCCGTTGAATTGCGACTCCACTTTGTCTCTATACTGATGTTTTGCCAGTTTAATTGCCTTGTGGAGTGAGTAGCTACACTGTTTGTATTCTGCCATATTCCCAGTCACCTTGCCATGGTTGAATGCGGTGGTTCGTGCTTTCAGATTTGTGCGAATGCTGCCATCTATCCACGGTTTCTGGTTAGGGTAGGTTTTAATAGTCACAGTGGGTACAACATCACCTTTACACAACAACATCACAGTTTCAGTGTATACGTAAAAATTATTTTCGGAAGCAGAACCAGAACATATCCCAGTCCGCGTGATCCAAACGATTGGTCAGACCAGCGTTGAATAGTCCTTAGCACGGGAACTTCCTGTTTGAGTGTCTGCCTATAGGAAGGGAATTGGAGTCGTGGTCAGATTTGCCGAAAGGAGGGCGGGGGAGGGCCTTATAACCATCCTGGAAGTTCGAATAGCAATGGTCAAGGATTTTAGCAGCCCGAGTATAACAGTCGATATGTTGATAGAACTTCGGCAGCCTAGTCCTCAAATTTGCTTTTTTAAAAATCCCCGGCTACAATAAATGCAGCCTCAGGATATATGGTTTCCAGTTTGCATAAAGTCCAGTGAAGTTGTTTTAGGGCTGTCGTGGTATCGGCTTGAGGGGGAATATACACGGCCATGACTATAACCAAAGAGAATTATCTTGGGAGATAATACGGTCTGCATTTAATTGTGAGGTATTCTAGGTCGGGTGAACAGAAGGACTTGAGTTCCTGTATGTTACTACAATTACACCATGAGTTGTTAATCATGAAACACACACCTCCGCCCTGTTTCCCGGAGAGATATTTATTTCTGTCTGCGCGATGAACTGAGAACCCATCTGGCTGGACCGATTTCAACAGAATATCCCCAGAGAGCCATGTTTCCGTGAAACAGAGTATGTTACAGGCCTTGATGTATCTCTGGAAAGAAATCCTTGCTCTGAGCTCGTCGACTTTGTTAACCAAAGACTGAATATTAGCGAGTAGAATACTTGGAACTGGTGGGTGGTGTGCGCGCCTCCTAAGTCGAACCAGCAGGCCGCTCCGAGTGCCTCTCTTCCGCCGGCGATGTTTTGGGTCAGCCGCTGGAATCAGTTCAGTTGCCCTGGGGAGAGCAAACAAAGGATATGCTTCGGGAAAGTCGTATTCCTGGTCGTAATGCTGGTGAGTTACCGCCGCTCTGATATCCAATAGTTTTTCCCGGCTGCATGTAATGATGTAAAACACTTTCTGAGCTAATAATGTAAAAAAGAATACATAAAAAAACAAAATACTGCAAAGTTTCCTAAGAGCTAGCCACGAGGCCGCCATCTTCGTCGGCGCCAGATGTTCAGACATTATTTTCAAATGCAGATGTTAAGAGGTCATTTATACATTATATTTTGTGTTTCAGATTAAACATTCCAGTGACTCCCATGCCACAATTCAACAAGCAAAAAATTCAGACTACTGAAAGCCCTCTTTTAGTTGTCAGTCATAAGTCATTCATTCAAACTTTTCAAGGTTTCTTGCACATAAATATCAGAAGTCTACTTCCTAAGTTTGAGTTATTCACTGCGTTAGCACACTCTGCCAACCCTGATGTTCTAGCAGTGTCTGAATCCTGGCTCAGGAAGGCCACCAAAAATTCTGAAATTTCCATCCCCAACTATAACATTTTCCGTCTAGATAGAACTGCCAAAGGGGGTGGAGTTGCAATCTACTGTAGAGATAGCCTGCAGAGCTCTGTCATACTATCCAGGTCTGTGCCCAAACAGTTTGAGCTTCTACTTCTAAAAATCCACCTTTCCAGAAATAAGTCTCTCACTGTTGCCGCTTGCTACAGACCCCCTCAGCCCCCCAGCTGTGCCCTGGACACCATATGTGAATTGATTGCCCCCCATTTATCCTCAGAGTTTGTACTGCTTGGTGACCTAAATTGGGATATGCTTAATACCCCAGCCATCCTACAATCCAAGCTAGATGCCCTCAACCTCACGCAAATTATCAACGAACCTACCAGGTACAACCCTAAATCCGTAAACATGGGTACCCTCATAGATATCATCCTGACTAACATACCCTCTAAATACACCTCAGCTGTCTTCAACCAGGATCTCAGCGATCACTGCCTTATTGCCTGCGTCCGTAGCGGGTCCGCGGTCAAACGACCACCCCTCATCACTGTCAAACGCTCCCTAAAACACTTTAGCGAGGAGGCCTTCCTAATTGACCTGGCCCAGGTATCCTGGATGGATATAGATCTCATTCCGTCAGTAGAGGATGCCTGGTTGTTCCTTAAAAGTAATTTCCTCTCAATCTTAAATAAACATGCCCCATTCAAAAAATACAGAACTAAGAACCGATATAGCCCCTGGTTCTCCTCAGACTTGACTGCCCTTGACCAGCACAAAAACATCCTGTGGCGTACAGCATTAGCATCAAATAGCCCCCGCGATATGCAACTTTTCAGGGAAGTTAGGAACCAATATACACAAGCAGTCAGGAAAGCAAAGGCTAACTTTTTCAAACAGAAATTTGCATCCTGTAGCACTAACTCCAAAAAGTTTTGGGACACTGTAAAGTCCATGGAGAATAAGAGCACTTCCTCCCAGCTGCCCACTGCACTGAGGCTAGGAAACACTATCACCACCGATAAATCTACAATAATCGAGAATTTCAACAAGCATTTTGCTACAGCTGGCCATGCTTTCCATCTGGCTACCACTAACCCGGCCACCAACTCTGCACCCTCTGCTGCAACTTGCCCATGCCCCCCCCGCTTCTCCTTCACACAAATTCAGACAGCTGATGTTTTGAAAGCGCTGCAAAATCTGGACCCCTACAAATCAGCTGGGCTAGACAATCTGGACCCTTTCTTTCTAAAACTAGCTGCTGAAATTGTCGCTACCCCTATTACTAGTCTGTTCAACCTCTCTTTCATAACGTCTGAGATCCCCAGAGATTGGAAAGCTGCCGCGGTCATCCCCCTCTTCAAAGGGGGTGACACTCTAGATCCAAATTGCTACAGACCTATATCCATCCTGCCCTGCCTTTCGAAAGTATTCGAAAGCCAAGTTAACAAACAGATCATCGACCATTTCCGAATACCACCGTACCTTCTCCGCTATGCAATCCGGTTTCCGAGCTGGTCACGGGTGCACTTCAGCCACGCTCAAGGTCCTAAACGATATTATAACCCGCGATTGATAATAGACAGTACTGTGCAGCTGTCTTCATCGACCTGGCCAAGGCTTTCGACTCTGTCAACCACCGCATTCTTATTGGCAGACTAAATAGCCTTGGTTTCTCAAATGACTGCCTCGCCTGGTTCACCAACTACTTCTCAGATAGAGTTCAGTGTGTCAAATCGGAGGGCCTGTTGTCTGGACCTATGGCAGTCTCTATGGGGGTGCCACAGGGTTCAATTCTTGGGCCGACACTTTTCTCCGTGTATATCAATGATGTCGCTCTTGCTGCTGGTGACTCTCAGATCCACCTCTACGCAGACGACACCATTTTGTATACATCTGGCCCTTCATTGGACACTGTGTTAACAAACCTCCAAACGAGCTTCAATGCCATACAACAATCCTTCAGTAGCCTCCAACTGCTCTTAAACACTAGTAAAACTAAATGCATGCTTTTCAATCGAACGCTGCTGGCACCCGCCCACCCGACTAGAATCTTCTCTCTCGACGGGTCTGACCTAGAGTATGTGGACAACTACAAATACCTAGGTGTCTGGTTAGACTGTAAACTCAACTTCCAGACTCACATAAAGAATCTCCAATCCAAAGTTAAATCTAGAATCGGCTTCCTATTTCGCAACAAAGCCTCCTTCACTCATGCTGCCAAACATGCCCTCGTAAAACTGACTATCCTACCGATCCTTGACTTCGGCGATGTCATTTACAAAATAGCCTCCAACACTCTACTCAGCAAATTGGATGTAGTCTATCACAGTGCCATCCGTTTTGTCTCCAAAGCCCCATACACTACCCACCACTGTGACCTGTACGCTCTTGTTGGCTGGTCCTCACTACATGTTCGTCAGTCAAACCCACTGGCTCCAGGCCATCTATAAATCACTGCTAGGCAAATCCCCGCCTTATCTTAGCTCATTGGTCACCATAGCAGCACCCACCCGTAGTCTGCGCTCCAGCAGGTATATCTCACTGGTCATTCCCAAAGCCAACACCTCCTTTGGCCGCCACTCCTTCCAGTTCTCTGCTGCCAATGACTGGAACGAATTGCAAAAATCTCTGAAGCTGGAGACTCTTATCTCCCTCAATAACTTTAAGCATCAGTTGTCAGAGCACCTTACCGATCACTGCACCTGTACACAGCCCATCTGAAATTAGCCCACCCAACTACCTCATCCCTATATTGTTATTTATTTTGCTCTTTTGCACCCCAGTATCTCTATTTGCACATAATCTCTTGCACATCTAGCATTCCAGTGTTAATACTATTGTAATTATTCTGCACTATAGCCTATTTATTGCCTTACCTCCATAACTTGCTACATTTGCACACACTGTATATATATTTTCTGTTGTATTTCTGACTTTATGTTTTTTTTACCCCATATGTAACTCTGTGTTGTTTTTTTATTGCACTACTTTGCTTTATCTTGGCCAGGTCGCAGTTGTAAATGAGAACCTGTTCTCAACTGGCTTACCTGGTTAAATAAAGGTTAAATAAAAAATAAATAAAAAAAAGGTATACCACAGCATGCTATTGTGATTTAGTGCTGCACTTTGTAGTTGTATTCATTTCATTTTTATGTAGCCTAGCTACAGTATTTAAGGTAAAAAACTACATTTCCCATTGATGAAAATACATGGCAACATACAGTATATTTATTAAATACATTTAGGAATATAATTTACGAGCTACCACAGCATGCTGTGAAAATCCATTTCCACACCATATACAGTGCCTTCAGAAAGTATTCACACCTCTTGACTTTTTTCACATTTTGTTGTGTTACAAGGTGGGAATAAAATTGATTTAATTGTCATTTTTTTGTCAACGATCTACACAAAATAATCTAATGTCAAAGTGGAAGAAAAATTCAAACATTTATAAAAAAAATAAAAGAAACACTAATAAATCATCTTCATCGTCGGCGCCAGCAAATAGTATACTTATACTCAGAGTACACGTCCTGGTAATCCGTCTGGCCCTGCGGCCTTGTGAATGTTGACCTGACAGAGTGTGATCACACAGTCGTCCGGAACAGCTGATGCTCTTGTGCATGTTTCAGTGTTACTTGCCTCGAAGCGAGCATAGAAGTAATTTAGCTCGTCTGGTAGGCTCGTGTCACTGGGCAGCTCGCGGCTGTGCTTCTCTTTGTAGTCTGTAATAGTTTGCAACCACTGCCACATCCGACGAGTGTCAGAGCTGGTGTAGAACGATTCGATCTTAGTCCTGTATTGACGCTTTGCCTGTTTGATGGTTTGACGGAGGGCATAGCGGAATTTCTTATAAGCGTCCGGGTTAGAGTCCCGCTACTTGAAAGCAACAGCTCTAGCCTTTAGGTCACTGTGGATGTTGCCTGTAATCCATGGCTTCTATATGGGGTATGTACGTACAGTCACTGTGGGCACATTTAACATGCTGGTAGAAATGAGGTAAAACGGATTTAAGTTTCCCTGCATTAAAGTCCTCGGCCACTAGGAGCTCCGCCTCTGAATGAGCGTTTTCCTGTTTGCTTATGGCCGTATACAGTTCATTGAGTGCGGTCTTAATGCCAGCATCGGTTTGTGGTGGTAAATAGACAGCTACGAAGAATATAGATGAAAACTCTCTTGGTAGATAGTGGGTCTACAGCTTATCATGAGATACTCTACCTCAGGTGAGCAAAACCTCGAGACTTCCTTAGATATCGTGCACCAGCTGTTGTTTACAAGTATACATAGACCGCCACCCCTTGTCTTACCAGAGGCTGCTGTTCTATCCTGCCGATGTAGCGTATAACCCGCCAGCTGTATGTTATTCATGTCGTCGTTCAGCCACGACTCGGTGAAACATAAGATAATACAGTTTTTAATGTCCAGTTGTTAGGATATACGTGCTTCTAGTTCGTCCACTTTATTATCAAGCGATTGTACGTTGATCAATAGTATTGATGGCAAAGGCAGATTAGCCACTCGTCGCCTGCTCCTTACCAGGCACCCCGATCTCCTTCCGCGATATCTGTTTTTCTTTCTACTGGGAATGACAGGGATGAGGGCCCTGTCGTGTGTCTGGAGCAAATCCCTCTCGTCCGACTCATTAAAGACAATTTATTTGTCCAGTTCAAGGTGAGTAATCGCTGTTCTGATGTCCAGAAGCTCTTTGAAGTCATAAGAGACAGTAGCAGCAACATTACGTACAAAATAAATTACAAACAATGCAAAAAAAATTAAAATAGCACGGTTGGTTAAGAGTCCATAAAACGGCAGCCATCCCCTCGTGCGCCATTCTCCTTGAGAATACACTTAACACTTTGTTAAGTGTTGCTGTCGTTTCAGTCGCTGTGGTAGCTGACGTGTATAGTGTTGAGTCATCCGCATACATAGACACTCTGGCTTTACGCAAAGCCAGTGGCATGTCGTTAGTAAAGATTGAAAAAAGTAAGGGGCCTAGACAGCTGCCCTGGAGAATTCCTGATTCTACCTGGATTTTGTTGGAGAGGCTTTCATTAAAGAACACTTTCTGTGTTCTGTTAGACAGGTAACTCTTTATCCACAATATAGCAGCGGGTGTAAAGCCATAACACATACGTTTTTCCAGCAGCAGACTATGATGGATAATGTCAAAGGCAACACTGAAGTCCAACAAAACAGCCCCCCAATTTTTATCATAAATTTCTCTCAGCCAATCATCAGTACTTTGTGTAAGTGCTGTGCTTGTTGAATGTCCTTCCCTATAAGTGTGATGAAGTGTGTTGTCAATTTGTTTACTGTGAAATAGCATTTTATCTGGACAAACACAATTTTTTACAAAAGTTTACTAAGGGTTGGTAACAGGCTGATTGGTCGGATAAATGAGCCATTTAAGGGGGCTTTACTATTCTTAGGTAGAGAAATACTTATTTTCCACCATAATTTGCAAATAAATTCATTAAAAATCCTACAATGTGATTTTCTGGACTTTTTTTCTCTCATTTTGTCTGTCATAGTTGACGTGTACCTATGATGAAAATTACAGGCCTCTCTCATCTTTTTAAGTGGGAGAACTTGCACAACTGGTGGCTGACTATTGCTCCTGAGTGGCGCAGTGGTCTAAGGCGCTGCATCGCAGTGCTAACTGTGCCACTAGAGATCCTGGTTTGAATCCAGGCTCTGTCGCAGCCGGCCGCGACCGGGAGACTCATGGGCGGCGCACAATTGGTCCAGGGTAGGGGAGGGAATGGCCGGCAGGGATGTAGCGCAGTTGATAGAGCATGGTGTTTGCAACGCCAGGGTTGTGGGTTCGATTCCCACGGGGGGCCAGTATAAAAAAATATATATAAAATATGTATTCACTAACTGTAAGTCGCTCTGGATAAGAGCGTCTGCTAAATGACGTAAATGTGATGACTAAATACTTTTTTTCCCTCTCTGTACTTGGATGTGTAGTGTCAACGTTTGTTGCTGGCATGTCATGCCTAAGTTTGCTAATCTTGCAAATGAAAAAATCATTAAAGTAGTTGGCAAAATCAGTGGGTTTTGTGATGAATGAGCCATCTGATTCAATGAATGATGGAGCAGAGTTTGCCATTTTGCCCAACATGTCATTTAAGGTGCTCCAAAGCTTTTTACTATCATTCTTTATGTCATTTATCCTTGTTTCATAGTGTAGTTTCTTCTTCTTTTTATTCAGATTAGTCACATGATTTCTCAATTTGCAGTACATTTGCCAATCGGTTGTGCAGCCAGACCTATTTGCCATCTTTTGCCTCATCCCTCTCAACCATACAATTTTTCAATTCCTTACAGTATCAATCCAAGGGGATTTAACAGTTTTTACAGTAAATTTCTTAATGGGTGCATGCTTATTAGTAACTGGAATAAGCAATTTCATAAATGTGTCAAGTGCAGCGTCTGGTTGCTCCTCATTACACACCTCGGACCAACACATATTCTTCACATCAACAACATAGGAATAACTACAGAACGTATTGTATGACCTCTGTATGACCTCTTAAACACTATATTAGGCCCAGCCTTTGGAACTTTAGTTTTCCTAGATATGGCTATTTTAGAAATTGCGTAATTCAAATCTGGTATTGGAATAAGAGAAAACATAATCAAGAGATATTCAATCCAAGCTAAATTTATTATATGCAAAATGTATGTATGATAAGTATGATGGTTCGTATACGGGCTCACTGAAATACCACGCAGGGCAGACAGAGAACTAATCCATTGTTATGAGTTCTCCTTAAAATACTCTGACAGAGATAGTTCCCACTCTCTGCTGGCCAATCAGAGTAGAGACTGAGCGTGGTTTAGACTTACTCAGCCAATCCGTTGGCGCACAGGCTGGTCCCAGTCCCTTGGCGCTTCACTGTTGCCAGGCATAAGTTTTTATCATAACAACCTGTGGAGTCAGCACTGTAAGTACCTACGTTCAAGGACGGTTCACAGACAACAAAGAGGCAGTGTTCGTATCTGTAAGAAATACAAGTCTTATCTGTCCTTCCCCCTAACGTTCCTCACATGAATCACAGCTTGTTATGTGAAACAATTCATATCAGTACAGTACAAACCTTTTATGCTTTAATCATTAATGCATTCTTTGTAAGTTAGTCATCCCATCCAGTTATGAGAAAATAGATCCCCACAGCTACTATATTGAGATCACCACATTCGATGGATTTGGATAATGCTTTCAGACAAATTTCTGCAGCATTAGTAAAGATATGATCAATACATGTTGATGATTTCATTCCTCTGCTGTTTGTAACTACCCTGGTAAGTTGATTGATAACCTGAACCAGGTTGCAGACACTAGTTACAGTTTGAAGCTTTCTCTTGAGTGGGCAGCCTGATGAATGCCAGTCAATATTTAAATGAGCCAGAAAGTATACCTCTCTGGAAAATAAGTATTTGGTCAATAACAAAAGTTTCTCAATACTTTGTTATATACTCTTTGTTGGCAATGACACAGGTCAAACGTTTTCTGTAAGTCTTCACAAGGTTTTCACACACTGTTGCTGGTATTTTGGCCCATTCCTCCATGCAGATCTCCTCTAGAGCAGTGATGTTTTGGGGCTGTCGCTGGGCAACACGGACTTTCAACTCCCTCCAAAGATTTTCTATGGGGTTGAGATCTGGAGACAGGCTAGGCCACTCCAGGACCTTGAAATGCTTCTTACGAAGCCACTTCTTCGTTGCCCGGGCGGTGTGTTTGGGATCATTGTCATGCTGAAAAACCCAGCCACGTTTCATCTTCAATGCCCTTGCTGATGGAAGGAGGTTTTCACTCAAAATCTCACGATACACGGCCCCATTCATTCTTTCCTTTACACGGATCAGTCGTCCTGGTCCCTTTGCAGAAAAACAGCCCCAAAGCATGATGTTTCCACCCCCATGCTTCACAGTAGGTATGGTGTTCTTTGGATGCAACTCAGCATTCTTTGTCCTCCAAACACGACGAGTTGAGTTTTTACCAAAAAGTTATATTTTGGTTTCATCTGACCATATGACATTCGCCCAATCCTCTTGTGGATCATCCAAATGCACTCTAGCAAACTTCAGACGGGCCTGGACATGTACTGGCTTAAGCAGGGGGACACGTCTCGCACTGCAGGACTGGAGTCCCTGGCGGCGTAGTGTGTTACTGATGGTAGGCTTTGTTACTTTGGTCCCAGCTCTCTGCAGGTCATTCACTAGGTCCCCCCGTGTGGTTCTGGGATTTTTGCTCACCATTCTTGTGATAATTTTGACCCCACGGGGTGAGATCTTGCGTGGAGCCCCAGATCAAGGGAGATTATCAGTGGTCTTGTATGTCTTCCATGTCCTAATAATTGCTCCCACAGTTGATTTCTTCAAACCAAGCTGCTTACCTATTGCAGATTCAGTCTTCCCAGCCTGGTGCAGATCTACAATTTTGTTTCTGGTGTCCTTTGACAGCTCTTTGGTCTTGGCCATAGTAGAGTTTGGAGTGTGACTGTTTGAGGTTGTGGACAGGTGTCTTTTATATTGATAACAAGTTCAAGCAGGTGCCATTAATACAGGTAACGAGTGGAGGACAGAGGAGCCTCTTAAAGAATAAGTTACAGGTCTGTGAGAGCCAGAAATCTTGCTTGTTTGTAGGTGACCAAATACTTATTTTCCACCATAATTTGCAAATAAATTCATTAAAAATCCTACAATGTGATTTTCTGGATTTTTTCCTCAATTTGTCTGTCATAGTTGACGTGTACCTATGATGAAAATTATAGGCCTATCTCATCTTTTTAAGTGGGAGAACTTGCACAATTGGTGGCTGACTAAATACATTTTTTCCCCACTGTATACAGTTGATGTCGGAAGTTTACATACACTTAGGTTGGAGTCATTAAAACTCGTTTTTCAACCACTCCACAAATGTCTTGTTAACAAACTATAGTTTTGGCAAGACGGTTAGGACATCTACTTTGTGCATGACAATTTTTCCAACAATTTACAGACAGATTATTTCACTTTATTTCACTGTATCACAATTCCAGTGGGTCAGAAGTTTACATACACTAAATTGACTATGCCTTTAAACAGTTTAGACAATTCCAGAAAATGATGGCATGGCTTTAGAAGCTTCTGATAGGCTAATTTACATCATTTGAGTCAATTGGAGGTGTAGCTATGGATGTATTTCAAGGCCTACCTTCAAACTCAGTGCCTCTTTGCTTGACATCATGGGAAAATCAAAATAAATCAACCAAGACCTCAGAAAACATTTGTCTGGTTCATCCTTGGGAGCAATTTCCAAATGCCTGAAGGTACCACGTTCAACTGTACAAACAATAGTACGCAAGTATAAACACCATGGGACCATGCAGCCGTCATACCACTCAGGAAGGAGACACGTTCTGTCTCCTAGAGATGAACGTACGTTGGTGCGAAAAGTGCAAATCAATCCCAGAACAACAAGAGCAAAGAACCTTGTGAAGATGCCGGAGGAAACAGGTACAAAAGTATCTATATCCACAGTAAAACTAATCCTATATCGACATAACCTGAAAGACTGCTCCAAAACCGCCATAAAAAAGCCTGACTACGGTTTGCAACTGCACATGGGGACAAAGATCGTACTTTTTGGAGAAATGTCCTCTGGTCTGATGAAACAAAAATAGTACTGTTTGGCCATAATGACCATCATTATGTTTGGAGTAAAAAGGGGTATGCTTGCAAGCCGAAGAACACCATCCCAACCGAGAAGCACGGGGGTGGCAGCATCTTGCTGTGGGGGTGCTTTGCTGCAGGAGGGACTGGTGCACTTTACAAAATAGATGGCATCATGAGGAAGGAAAATTATGTGGATATATTGAAGCAACATCTCAAGACATCAGTCAGGAAGTGAAAGTTTGTTAGCAAATGGGTCATCCAAATGGACAATGACCCCAAGCATACTTCCAAAGTTGTGCCAAAATGGCTTAAGGACAACAAAGTCAAGGTATTGGAGTGGCCATCACAAAGCCCTGACCTCAATCCTATAGAAGATTTGTGGGCAGATCTGAAAAAGCGTGTGCGAGCAAGGAGGCCTACAAACCTGACTCAGTTACACCAGCTCTGTCAGGAGGAATGGGCCCAAATAAACCCAACTTATTGTGGGAAGCTTGTGGAAGGCTACCTGAAGTGTTTGACCCAAGTTAAACAATTTAAAGGCAATGCTACCAAATACTAATTGAGTGTATGTGAACTTCTGACCCACTGGGAATGTGATGAAATAAATAAAAGCTGAAATAAATCACTCTCTACTATTATTCTGACATTTCACATTCTTAAAATAAAGTGGTGATCCTAACTGACCTAAGACAGGGAATTTTTACTAGGATTAAATGTCAGGAATTGTGAAAAACTGAGTTTAAATGTATTTGGCTAAGGTGTATGTAAACTTCCGACTTCAACTGTATTATCAAGCATTTCATACATGTTATCCAGATACTGACTGTTAGCACTTGGTGGTCTATAGCAGCTTCCCACCAGAATGGGCTTTAGGTGAGGCAGATGAACCTTTAGCCATATTACTTCAACAGTATTTAACATGAGATCCTCTCTAAGCTTTACAGGAATGTGGTTCTGAATATAGACCGTTACACCGCCCCGATTGGCATTTCTGTCTTTTCCGTAAATGTTATAACCTTGTATTGCTACCACTGTATCATCAAATGTATTATCTAAATGAGTTTCAGAGAATATGAATGTCATCTGTTACTAGCAAATTATTGATTTCATGAACCTTGTTTCTTAAGCTACATATGTTATCGTGGGCTATTTTTAACACTTTTCTGGGATGCTTGATTAATTTTCTTGCTTTACTGGGAAGCTTAGCAGAGGTAGACATGCTTGGGTTATTTATGTTAGTGCAGGGTGAGCTGCAAACAGTGGACTTCCCATTAGGGCACACCACCTCAGTGCTAACAGTATTACTCTGGTTAATAGGCACATGATTACTGCATACAATAGCTGTAGGATCAGCAGAGGCATTCAGGGCAGTAAGAGGGACATAAATGAGGTTACTTACATTGTGTCTTCCAACGCCCCTGGCCCAGAAACAGGTTGGTTCTGAAGAGTAATATGAATAAAGCCTTGACAACCAGCAGAATCAGAAACCGAAGCACGGCATGTACGCGCATACAAACAAACATTTTATTTCAGTTAACTCTTTTCCTGCGTTGCTACGGTAATCAATTAGAGCGATTTCCATCTCTGGTTGTTATATGGAATGGATGGCGTCAAACGAAACTGAACTATCTTATCCTAAAGATAGACATACTGTAAACTACAGAGCCAGTCCTGGGGATGTATAGGCTTTCATTTAATTCTGCCTAATAGGCTGTGAAGATAAACCATCTATTAGATTGGTTCTGACTGGCTTGGGAGTTTAATTTATCCTCATGAATTTCACGCGCTAACTCAGAGACTGTATTATTTAGGTACAGGCCTAAGTGCTTAGTTACAATATCACATTTGATTACTAAAGGTCTCTCTCTCTCTCTCTCTCTCTCTCTCTCTCTCTCTCGCTCTCTCGCTCTCTCGCTCTCTCTCTCTCTCTCTGCCTCTCTCTCTCTCTCTCTCTCTCTCTCGTCTATGAACTGGCGATTCCTCCATCTCTCTTTCTCTCTCTCTGGTTTATGACCTGGAGATTCCTCCATCTCGCTCTCTCTCTCTCTGGTCTATGACCTGGCGATTCCTCCATCTCTCTCTCTCTCTCTCTCTGGTTTATGACCTGGAGGTTCCTCCATCTCTCTTTCTCTCTCTCTCTCTGGTTTATGACCTGGAGGTTCCTCCATCTCGCTCTCTCTATCTGGTTTATATGTCCTGGAGATTCTCAAACTGCAGAATGTTTAACGTCACTGACTCATATTGTCTTACTCTGACTAGGGGCTGTTCCAATTCATTCAACAGCTTCTTTATCTCAGTCACACAACAAGGACTGAAAGTGATTTGGCTGTGACTAGGCCAGGCTACTGTGTAGCATTTGAGGTCACATTATTGACTGACAGGACATTCCATCCTTTAACATTAAAACTGCTGTGCTTCAAGCTAATGAGCAGTCATTTTGACTGCAGCATTGAAACAGTGTAATTAATACATTTCATATATGCTATTGCAAAAATAATAATTTGGTTGTGTTTATGAAGGCCTATGGTAACATTAGACTACAATATTTGACTAACGAGATGACAAGCCAGCACAGGTGAAACACATACTGACTAACGAGGTGACAAGCCAGCACAGGTGAAACACATACTGACTAACGAGGTGACAAGCCAGCACAGGTGTAACACATACTGACTAACGAGGTGACAAGCCAGCACAGGTGTAACACATACTGACTAACGAGGTGACAAGCCAGCACAGGTGAAACACAAACTGACTAACGAGGTGACAAGCCAGCACAGGTGTAACACATACTGACTAACGAGGTGACAAGCCAGCACAGGCAAAACACATACTGACTAACGAGGTTACAAGCCAGCACAGGTGAAACACATACTGACTAACGAGGTGACAAGCCAGCACAGGTGTAACACATACTGACTAACGAGGTGACAAGCCAGCACAGGTGAAACACATACTGACTAACGAGGTGACAAGCCAGCACATGTGTAACACATACTGACTAACGAGGTGACAAGCCAGCACAGGTGAAACACATACTGACTAACGAGGTGACAAGCCAGCACAGGTGAAACACATACTGACTAACGAGGTGACAAGCCAGCACAGGTGTAACACATACTGACTAACGAAGTGACAAGCCAGCACAGGTGAAACACATACTGACTAACGAGGTGACAAGCCAGCACAGGCAAAACACATACTGACTAACGAGGTGACAAGCCAGCACAGGTGAAACACATACTGACTAACGAGGTGACAAGCCAGCACAGGTGTAACACATACTGACTAACGAGGTGACAAGCCAGCACAGGTGAAACACATACTGACTAACGAGGTGACAAGCCAGCACAGGTGAAACACATACTGACTAACGAGGTGTCAAGCCAGCACAGGCAAAACACATACTGACTAACGAGGTGACAAGCCAGCACAGGTGAAACACATACTGACTAACGAGGTGACAAGCCAGCACAGGTGAAACACATACTGACTAACGAGGTGACAAGCCAGCACAGGTGAAACACATACTGACTAACGAGGTGACAAGCCAGCACAGGTGAAACACATACTGACTAACGAGGTGTCAAGCCAGCACAGGCAAAACACATACTGACTAACGAGGTGACAAGCCAGCACAGGTGAAACACATACTGACTAACGAGGTGACAAGCCAGCACAGGTGAAACACATACTGACTAACGAGGTGACAAGCCAGCACAGGTGAAACACATACTGACTAACGAGGTGACAAGCCAGCACAGGCAAAACACATACTGACTAACGAGGTGACAAGCCAGCACAGGTGAAACACATACTGACTAACGAGGTGACAAGCCAGCACAGGTGTAACACATACTGACTAACGAGGTGACAAGCCAGCACAGGTGAAACACATACTGACTAACGAGGTGACAAGCCAGCACATGTGTAACACATACTGACTAACGAGGTGACAAGCCAGCACAGGTGAAACACATACTGACTAACGAGGTGACAAGCCAGCACAGGTGAAACACATACTGACTAACGAGGTGACAAGCCAGCACAGGTGAAACACATACTGACTAACGAGGTGACAAGCCAGCACAGGTGTAACACATACTGACTAACGAGGTGACAAGCCAGCACAGGTCTAACACATACTGACTAACGAGGTGACAAGCCAGCACAGGTGTAACACATACTGACTAACGAGGTGACAAGCCAGCACAGGTGTAACACATACTGACTAACGACATGACAAGCCAGCACAGTTGAAACACATACTGACTAACGAGGTGACAAGCCAGCACAGGTGTAACACATACTGACTAACGACATGACAAGCCAGCACAGGTGTAACACATACTGACTAACGAGATGACAAGCCAGCACAGGTGAAACACATACTGACTAACGAGGTGACAAGCCAGCACAGGTGTAACACATACTGACTAACGAGGTGACAAGCCAGCACAGGTGTAACACATACTGACTAACGAGATGACAAGCCAGCACAGGTGTAACACATACTGACTAACGAGGTGACAAGCCATCACAGGTGTAACACATACTGACTAACGAGGTGACAAGCCAGCACAGGTGTAACACATACTGACTAACGAGGTGACAAGCCAGCACATGTGTAACACATACTGACTAACGAGGTGACAAGGCAGCACAGGTGTAACACATACTGACTAACGAGATGACAAGCCAGCACAGGTGTAACACATACTGACTAACGAGGTGACAAGCCATCACAGGTGTAACACATACTGACTAACGAGGTGACAAGCCAGCACAGGTGTAACACATACTGACTAACGAGGTGACAAGCCAGCACATGTGTAACACATACTGACTAACGAGGTGACAAGCCAGCACAGGTGTAACACATACTGACTAACGAGGTGACACCAATCGGTGCGCTCTACATTCTAACGAGCTATACATGCTAAAATTCCAACCTCAAAACGTAAATGGAAAAACCAAAGCCTGTAGCAGAAGTCTAGTGTTATCTAGACTGTGGTCCTCTGTAGCTCAGCTGGTAGAGCACGACGCTTGTAACGCCAGGGTAGTGGGTTCGATCCCCGGGACCACCCATACGTAATAATGTATGCGCACATGACTGTAAGTCACTTTGGATAAAAGCATCTGCTAAATGGCATATTATATATTTAATACATATAGAGTATCTCTGCAGCAGAAGACTAGTGTTAGTTAGCCATCAAACTTCCATAACTGCTCTACACATAGGATTTAACATAACTGCTCTAATTACAGTCATTTAGCAGACGCTCTTATCCAGAGCGACTTAGAGAGTGCATACATTTTTATACTGGAATCGAACCCACAACCCTGGCGTTGCAAACGCCATGCTCTACCAACTGAGCTACATCCCTGCCGGCCATTCCCTCCCCTACCCTGGACGACGCAGGGCCAATTGTGTGCCGCCCCATGGGTCTCCCGGTCGCGGCCGGCTACGACAGAGCCTGGATTCGAACCAGGATCTCTAGTGGCACAGCTAGCACTGCGATGCAGTGCCTTAGACCACTGCGCCACTCGGGAGGACTGATCTCTACATTGTGGTAGTGTTGTGTGAACACATAGGGTTTGACCAGTGGCGGCTCCTGAAAAAATTCTCAGGAGGGGCAATTTTTCTGATGATTTAGGTGACCTACACACATTTAAAAAAAGATATGTCCAGCAACAACATGAAGACAGGGGCAGCATATAAGTCAATACCAGAAGCATTTATTGACTGATCTCAAAAGTGTTGGCTTACCAGGGTTGGTGGAGCCCTCAGTTTCATCTTTGCCTCGCAAAGCTAACTCAAACACTCCGCAAAAACTTCACACACTGGATTAGCCGGCTGAGGATGTGGCGGTTCTTGCTAATGTCGTAGTAAATATATTTGTTATAGTGAATATGGAATATGATATGTTGAGTAAAAATGTTGTGCTAAGATCTATTTAGGTCAGGAGCTGGTTATAAGTTATGTTCCTATCCAATAACAATGGACAAAAGGGTCCTATCTTGTCAGCCTTGTCAGCAGGTGGCCAAGGACAACACCCACGCCATAGGCCTCTCAGTTCTTCCAACTCACGAGTTCTTGCTCTGAGGACACACACACACACAAACACACACACACACACACATCATCACTGTTAAACACACACACACACACACATCATCACTGTTAAACACACACACACACACACACACACACAAAAATCCCCTCTCTTAGGCTGAACATTTGAAGACAGAGAACCCGACTCAGAGCCAATGCAACAGTGACAGTAGCCTGGAGGGGACCTCGCCCAACTCATCAGGACCAATCAGAAGATCAGAACTACTAGATTGAACCTACTTCATTTATTGCATAAAATGTCTGCACACAATGTTTCGGGGCTCTCTTCAGATAATAATAATAATAATAATAATAATATGCCATTTAGCAGACGCTTTTATCCAAAGCGACTTACAGTCATGCGTGCATACATTTTTGTGTATGGGTGGTCCCGGGGATCGAACCCACTACCTTGGCGTTACAAGCACCATGCTCTACCAGCTGAGCTACAGAAAGTGGATACTCATGGATGCGCATTGCAATTGTAAAATGTCAACACAATTGGAGACACCACGTCATTTTTGGAGACATGTTATTGACAGTAAACTATTGTAGATGCGACTGCTAACTAAATAAAACATTTTAGCTGGCTAGCTAATCATCTTAGCTAAATGTGGGGCAAACAATTCAGTTATTTACCGAAATTTGAGGGATTGGGGTGAAAGAAATCGAGTTACATAGTGATACTTTACGATATACTGTATTGACAATATCGCAATATTTTAGCGCTAGTTGGCTGTACCTGCACCAAAACACCATTATTGTTCCTTCATAGCTTGTTCTCAATCTTTTCACATTGGGAGCCAATTTGTTTTCAGCACTTTTATTTCCATGACTGATCAAAACTCGTTCTCATGGCTTTCTGATCCCTCTGCAACAGACATATGGTGCGCAATAAAATCACAGTATCGAATCGCAATACGTATAGAATCATGAGACTCGCAATGCTGATGCATATATCTTATCGTGAGGTTCCTGGCAATTCCCAGCCCAAGTTCATTTGCCACAACAAATCTCTTCGCTAGCAAACGCAATGTGTCTCCAGCAATGTTTACTTTTTGACGTTCTATGGCATCTCCACTTTCCAAGCATATATGACCACATGTAATATTTTGGTAAGTGATGCAAATAGTGAACTATGTAGGGCCAGGATGTAAAATATATGTAGCTGCAGCAATTTCTCTTATCTGATATGGTAAGTAATGGGGCTTGATTTATAGCTCCCTAAGAGTTTGACGAACGGGTCCGTGAACGCGATTGCAGATATCTTTACCTCTGAATAAACTGCCTTATATTATACAATTATCCACCTTGTCCAAAAGTCTCTACTTTTTCTCCGTTCTCCAGTAAACTTGTTTTATCAACAATAGTAAGGTTCAATGACACAGAAAGCAGTTCAATGTCGGGGTACAGTCGCTCTCTTACCAGGATCGCGGTCCGCTCTGACCAGGGTGAAGGTGGCCGGCTCCACCTCTCTGCCAGCAGCGTTTTCATTATTTAGTCCGTTCGTAGCGGGTATGTACACGATCAACAAGATCAGTCCAAAACCGAAGATCAGTCCAAAGCAGAATGTTTGCAGAATGTTTGTAAACTAAGTCTACAAATTAAAAACATAAAATAACGCCACACTGCAGGTCGCAACATAGACGCTGATAGCCGCCATTGTCTTAGTTACGTTCAACGTTACGTCACGTATGACGAAAGCGCGTAAGTGCATGCACACAGACACCCATAGAGAATGTATTGAAAGCTTTGAAATGTGAAAAAAATAGATTTTACATGACAGGCTATGAGAGACTTCTGGGCGATTTTCAACCTGACTGAAATCGCCCAAAAAACGGGCGGGGCCATTTGAAGCACGACTTTAGCCTGATTTGACATTTAGTGGCTGGCAGATCAGACGTGAACACTGATAACTGCTGTTGCCGTGATATAATTTTTTATAAATTTATAAAAAAAAATATTTTTTTTTTTTTTTTTTTATAATTGATTAGAAAAAAAATCCCTTCCTTTTCCCGTTTGGCAGTGCGTCGCCCATATCGCCCTATTGAACAAGCCGTCCCTGGGTTTGACATACCTGAGGTAGTACTGGGTGAACAGATGGGACATTACATTACATCTCCAGCTGAATCCTTTTCAATGGGTTGAGGCCCAAACCAGACCCTGTTCCCTATAAAGTGGGAATATTGGTTCATAGGGCTCTGGTCTAAAGTAGTGCACTATATAGGGAATAGGGTGCCATAGGGCTCTGGTGTAAAGTAGTGCACTATATAGGGAATAGGGTTCCATTCTCTGGTCTAAAGTAGTGCACTATATAGGGAATAGGGTTCCATTCTCTGGTCTAAAGTAGTGCACTATATAGGGAATAGGGTGCCATTCTCTGGTCTAAAGTAGTGCACTATGAAGGGAATAGGGTGCAATTCTCTGGTCTACAGTAGTGCACTATATAGGGAATAGGGTACCATTCTCTGGTCTAAAGTAGTGCACTATATAGGGAATAGGGTGCCATTCTCTGGTCTAAAGTAGTGCACTATATAGGGAATAGGGTGCTATTCTCTGGTCTAAAGTAGTGCACTATATAGGGAATAGGGTTCCATTCTCTGGTCTAAAGTAGTGCCCTATATAGGGAATAGGGTGCCATTCTCTGGTCTAAAGTAGTGCACTATATAGGGAATAGGGTGCCATTCAATGGTCTAAAGTAGTGCACTATATAGGGAATAGGGTGCCATTCTCTGGTCTAAAGTAGTGCACTATATAGGGAATAGGGTGCCATTCTCTGGTCTAAAGTAGTGCACTATATAGGGAATAGGGTCCCATTCTCTGGTCTAAAGTAGTGCACTATGTAGGGAATAGGGTGCTTAAGTTAAGTTAACCACTTCTCTTTCTTTCTGTTCATCTCTCCTTTATTTGCTTGTGAAAAGAAAGCACCACCATCAACCAATTTTAGAGAACTGCTGGTTAACATCTAAAAGATCCACATGGTCATTCGTAATGTTAATGAGGCTAAGTTAACTCAGAGGCTGCCACTAGTCTGGCGCTTTTTGAAGAAAGAGAGGCGTCTGTGATGTCCGACACTGTCAAAGGGACCGCTGTTGACAAACTGGGTTAATAATACTATTTTTATGGGTTCTTAATTGACTGCAGTGAGCTGTCGTCCACCCTCCTGCCTGGCGGAGAGGAGAGGAGAGGAGAGGAGAGGAGAGGAGAGGAGAGGAGAGGAGAGGAGAGGAGAGGAGAGGAGAGGAGAGGAGAGGAGAGGAGAGGAGAGGAGAGGAGAGGAGATGCTATGGTGTTGTCAGTATGGCGATCGGTCATGCTGCTAGAGTTATGATGCCAGTAGAACGATGCAGCCCAAGCTTTGTGAAACAATTATCTGTCTGGGAAAACACGCTGTCAAAAACTTGAACATACACACACCGAACTGTCAGACAGGCTGTCAGAGTGTTCGCACCCCAGGGGTCTGAGCATGGAGACTACAACTTAGACTGGCTGTCCCCCCAAATCCCACATCACTTCCCCCTGGCTTAGACTGGCTGTCCCCCCAAATCCCACATCACTTCCCCCTGGCTTAGACTGGCTGTCCCCCCAAATCCCACATCACTTCCCCCTGGCTTAGACTGGCTGTCCCCCCAAATCCCACATCACTTCCCCCTGGCTTAGACTGGCTGTCCCCCCAAATCCCACATCACTTCCCCCTGGCTTCCCTTTGTCACAATTTTGCAGGTGCTCACATCTATATCATTTCAGAAGCAGAGGGGACATTTGGCCCATATAGAGTTTCCATTTAGATAATATTTTCAAATTTTCCTATCAACCTATAGACAGACAGACAGGCCCTCTCAGATCAACCTATAGACAGACAGACAGACAGACAGACAGACAGATCAACCTAAAGACAGACAGACATAACCTCTCAGATCAACCTAAAGACAGACAGACAGAACCTCTCAGATCAACCTAAAGACAGACAGACAGAACCTCTCAGATCAACCTATAGACAGACAGACAGACAGAACCTCTCAGATCAACATATGAACAGACAGACAGGCAAAAAGACAGACAGGCCCTCTCAGACTCTGTTCCTGTCTGTACGCTACTCTTGTTTTGTTCCATGTTTTATTTATCATTAAATGCACTCCCTGTACTTGCTTCCTGACTCCCAGCGTACATTGTTACAGAATAACGCCTCACCAAAGGGAAGCATCAAGGAGTGGTTTTGTTTTTTTGTTGGTGTAGGTGTCATGAACCCTGTCATGAACCTGTCATGAACGTACACTCTATTTAAATGGACAGGCTATTTAAATTTCTCAGTACTGATTGAACGTGTATTTTTCTTGCTTGGTAAAAAATACTAATTCTAAAACAGTCCCATAGCTAACCAAGGTAGCAAGCAAGCATGGTGTTTTCTTTTCATTCAGCAAACTAACCATGTTGTTGTTGGTGTTTAAAGCTACAATATGTAACTTTTTGGGAGACCCCACCAAATGCCATTTATAGATCTGTCATTCGCCATTGTTATCAAGTGTACCCTATCTCTTTGAAAAGTATCTTAAATAGCTCTCACGGCGCACCACTATATTCCCCATGTCATTGTTTTAAAATGTCTCTTTTCCCACTGACTTTGCTTTTAATTACTTCCTTGAGGAAAAATGTACTTGATAGTATTGTGCTGTGTTGTTGTCCCACCCAGCTATCTTCAGATTAATGGACCAACTGGAAGTTGCTCTGGATAAGAGCGTCTGCTAAATTACTAAAATGGAAAATGGCAAATGTAGATTAGTATTTGGGTGTACAAGATTTTACTGCAGAAGAGTGTGTTGAACGATAGTGTCCCGTCCTCCCAGGCTGCTGCCTTGGTGAAGGATCAGATAGGGCCAAGAAGTGAAATAGTGTGTAGGTTTTAATGGGTGTAGGGTTAGTTGGTATAGTGGTGAGGTTTTAATGAGGTTAGGGTTAGTTGGTATAGTGGGGAGGTTTTAATGAGGTTAGGGTTAGTTGGTATAGTGGTGAGGTTTTAATGAGGTTAGGGTTAGTTGGTATAGTGGTGAGGTTTTAATGAGGTTAGGGTTAGTTGGTATAGTGGGGAGGTTTTAATGAGGTTAGGGTTAGTTGGTATAGTGGAGAGGTTTTAATGAGGTTAGGGTTAGTTGGTATAGTGGTAAGGTTTTAATGAGGTTAGGGTTAGTTGGTATAGTGGGGAGGTTTTAATGGGTGTAGGGTTAGTTGGTATAGTGGGGAGGTCTTAATGAGGTTAGGGTTAGTTGGTATAGTGGTAAGGTTTTAATGAGGTTAGGGTTAGTTGGTATAGTGGTGAGGTTTTAATGGGTGTAGGGTTAGTTGGTATAGTGGTGAGGTTTTAATGAGGTTAGGGTTAGTTGGTATAGTGGGGAGGTTTTAATGGGTGTAGGGTTAGTTGGTATAGTGGTGAGGTTTTAATGAGGTTAGGGTTAGTTGGTATAGTGGGGAGGTTTTAATGAGGTTAGGGTTAGTTGGTATAGTGGTGAGGTTTTAATGAGGTTAGGGTTAGTTGGTATAGTGGTGAGGTTTTAATGAGGTTAGGGTTAGTTGGTATAGTGGGGAGGTTTTAATGAGGTTAGGGTTAGTTGGTATAGTGGAGAGGTTTTAATGAGGTTAGGGTTAGTTGGTATAGTGGTAAGGTTTTAATGAGGTTAGGGTTAGTTGGTATAGTGGGGAGGTTTTAATGGGTGTAGGGTTAGTTGGTATAGTGGGGAGGTCTTAATGAGGTTAGGGTTAGTTGGTATAGTGGTAAGGTTTTAATGAGGTTAGGGTTAGTTGGTATAGTGGTGAGGTTTTAATGGGTGTAGGGTTAGTTGGTATAGTGGTGAGGTTTTAATGAGGTTAGGGTTAGTTGGTATAGTGGGGAGGTTTTAATGAGGTTAGGGTTAGTTGGTATAGTGGGGAGGTTTTAATGGGTGTAGGGTTAGTTGGTATAGTGGTAAGGTTTTAATGAGGTTAGGGTTAGTTGGTATAGTGGTGAGGTTTTAATGGGTGTAGGGTTAGTTGGTATAGTGGGGAGGTTTTAATGAGGTTAGGGTTAGTTGGTATAGTGGTGAGGTTTTAATGGGTGTAGGGTTAGTTGGTATAGTGGTAAGGTTTTAATGAGGTTAGGGTTAGTTGGTATAGTGGGGAGGTTTTAATGGGTGTAGGGTTAGTTGGTATAGTGGGGAGGTTTTAATGGGTGTAGGGTTAGTTGGTATAGTGGTGAGGTTTTAATGGGTGTAGGGTTAGTTGGTATAGTGGTGAGGTTTTAATGGGTGTAGGGTTAGTTGGTATAGTGGTAAGGTTTTAATGAGGTTAGGGTTAGTTGGTATAGTGGTAAGGTTTTAATGAGGTTAGGGTTAGTTGGTATAGTGGGTAGGTTTTAATGAGGTTAGGGTTAGTTGGTATAGTGGGGAGGTTTTAATGGGTGTAGGGTTAGTTGGTATAGTGGGGAGGTCTTAATGAGGTTAGGGTTAGTTGGTATAGTGGGGAGGTTTTAATGAGGTTAGGGTTAGTTGGTATAGTGGTGAGGTTTTAATGAGGTTAGGGTTAGTTGGTATAGTGGTAAGGTTTTAATGAGGTTAGGGTTAGTTGGTATAGTGGGGAGGTTTTAATGGGTCTAGGGTTAGTTGGTATAGTGGGGAGGTTTTAATGGGTATAGGGTTAGTTGGTATAGTGGGGAGGTTTTAATGAGGTTAGGGTTAGTTGGTATAGTGGGGAGGTTTTAATGAGGTTAGGGTTAGTTGGTATAGTGGTAAGGTTTTAATGAGGTTAGGGTTAGTTGGTATAGTGGGGAGGTTGTAATGGGGTAGGGTTAGTTGGTATAGTGGGGAGGTTTTAATGAGGTTAGGGTTAGTTGGTATAGTGGGGAGGTTGTAATGGGTGTAGGGTTAGTTGGTATAGTGGGGAGGTTTTAATGAGGTTAGGGTTAGTTGGTATAGTGGTAAGGTTTTAATGAGGTTAGGGTTAGTTGGTATAGTGGGGAGGTTGTAATGGGGTAGGGTCAGTTGGTATAGTGGGGAGGTTTTAATGAGGTTAGGGTTAGTTGGTATAGTGGGGAGGTTTTAATGGGTCTAGGGTTAGTTGGTATAGTGGGGAGGTTTTAATGGGTGTAGGGTTAGTTGGTATAGTGGGGAGGTTTTAATGAGGTTAGGGTTAGTTGGTATAGTGGTAAGGTTTTAATGGGTGTAGGGTTAGTTGGTATAGTGGGGAGGTTTTAATGGGTGTAGGGTTAGTTGGTATAGTGGTGAGGTTTTAATGGGTGTAGGGTTAGTTGGTATAGTGGGGAGGTTTTAATGAGGTTAGGGTTAGTTGGTATAGTGGGGAGGTCTTAATGAGGTTAGGGTTAGTTGGTATAGTGGGGAGGTTGTAATGAGGTTAGGGTTAGTTGGTATAGTGGGGAGGTCTTAATGAGGTTAGGGTTAGTTGGTATAGTGGTAAGGTTTTAATGGGTATAGTGTTAGTTGGTATAGTGGGGAGGTTTTAATGAGGTTAGGGTTAGTTGGTATAGTGGGGAGGTTTTAATGAGGTTAGGGTTAGTTGGTATAGTGGGGAGGTTTTAATGGGTGTAGGGTTAGTTGGTATAGTGGGGAGGTTTTAATGAGGTTAGGGTTAGTTGGTATAGTGGGGAGGTTTTAATGAGGTTAGGGTTAGTTGGTATAGTGGGGAGGTCTTAATGAGGTTAGGGTTAGTTGGTATAGTGGGGAGGTTGTAATGGGGTAGTGTTAGTTGGTATAGTGGGGAGGTTTTAATGGGTGTAGGGTTAGTTGGTATAGTGGGGGAGGTTTTAATGGGTGTAGGGTTAGTTGGTATAGTGGGTAGGTTTTAATGAGGTTAGGGTTAGTTGGTATAGTGGGGAGGTTGTAATGGGGTAGGGTTAGTTGGTATAGTGGGGAGGTTTTAATGGGTGTAGGGTTAGTTGGTATAGTGGGGAGGTTTTAATGAGGTTAGGGTTAGTTGGTATGGTGGGGAGGTTTTAATGGGTGTAGGGTTAGTTGGTATAGTGGGGAGGTTTTAATGGGTGTAGGGTTAGTTGGTATAGTGGTGAGGTTTTAATGGGTGTAGGGTTAGTTGGTATAGTGGGGAGGTTTTAATGAGGTTAGGGTTAGTTGGTATAGTGGGGAGGTTGTAATGGGGTAGGGTTAGTTGGTATAGTGGGGAGGTTTTAATGAGGTTAGGGTTAGTTGGTATAGTGGTAAGGTTTTAATGAGGTTAGGGTTAGTTGGTATAGTGGGGAGGTTGTAATGGGGTAGGGTTAGTTGGTATAGTGGGGAGGTTTTAATGAGGTTAGGGTTAGTTGGTATAGTGGGGAGGTTTTAATGGGTGTAGGGTTAGTTGGTATAGTGGGGAGGTTTTAATGGGTGTAGGGTTAGTTGGTATAGTGGGGAGGTTTTAATGGGTGTAGGGTTAGTTGGTATAGTGGGGAGGTTTTAATGAGGTTAGGGTTAGTTGGTATAGTGGGGAGGTTTTAATGGGTGTAGGGTTAGTTGGTGTAGTGGTAAGGTTTTAATGGGTATAGTGTTAGTTGGTATAGTGGTGAGGTTTTAATGGGTGTAGGGTTAGTTGGTATAGTGGGGAGGTTTTAATGAGGTTAGGGTTAGTTGGTATAGTGGGGAGGTTTTAATGAGGTTAGGGTTAGTTGGTATAGTGGGGAGGTTGTAATGGGGTAGGGTTAGTTGGTATAGTGGGGAGGTTTTAATGAGGTTAGGGTTAGTTGGTATAGTGGTAAGGTTTTAATGAGGTTAGGGTTAGTTGGTATAGTGGGGAGGTTGTAATGGGGTAGGGTTAGTTGGTATAGTGGGGAGGTTTTAATGAGGTTAGGGTTAGGTGGTATAGTGGGGAGGTTTTAATGGGTGTAGGGTTAGTTGGTATAGTGGGGAGGTTTTAATGGGTGTAGGGTTAGTTGGTATAGTGGGGAGGTTTTAATGGGTGTAGGGTTAGTTGGTATAGTGGGGAGGTTTTAATGAGGTTAGGGTTAGTTGGTATAGTGGGGAGGTTTTAATGAGGTTAGGGTTAGTTGGTATAGTGGGGAGGTCTTAATGAGGTTAGGGTTAGTTGGTATAGTGGGGAGGTTGTAATGGGGTAGTGTTAGTTGGTATAGTGGGGAGGTTTTAATGGGTGTAGGGTTAGTTGGTATAGTGGGGAGGTTTTAATGGGTGTAGGGTTAGTTGGTATAGTGGGTAGGTTTTAATGAGGTTAGGGTTAGTTGGTATAGTGGGGAGGTTGTAATGGGGTAGGGTTAGTTGGTATAGTGGGGAGGTTTTAATGGGTGTAGGGTTAGTTGGTATAGTGGGGAGGTTTTAATGAGGTTAGGGTTAGTTGGTATAGTGGGGAGGTTTTAATGGGTGTAGGGTTAGTTGGTATAGTGGGGAGGTTTTAATGGGTGTAGGGTTAGTTGGTATAGTGGTGAGGTTTTAATGGGTGTAGGGTTAGTTGGTATAGTGGGGAGGTTTTAATGAGGTTAGGGTTAGTTGGTATAGTGGGGAGGTTGTAATGAGTGTAGGGTTAGTTGGTATAGTGGGGAGGTTTTAATGGGTGTAGGGTTAGTTGGTATAGTGGGGAGGTTTTAATGGGTGTAGGGTTAGTTGGTATAGTGGGGAGGTTTTAATGGGTGTAGGGTTAGTTGGTATAGTGGGGAGGTTTTAATGGGTGTAGGGTTAGTTGGTATAGTGGGGAGGTTTTAATGAGGTTAGGGTTAGTTGGTATAGTGGGGAGGTTTTAATGGGTGTAGGGTTAGTTGGTGTAGTGGTAAGGTTTTAATGGGTATAGTGTTAGTTGGTATAGTGGTGAGGTTTTAATGGGTGTAGGGTTAGTTGGTATAGTGGGGAGGTTTTAATGAGGTTAGGGTTAGTTGGTATAGTGGGGAGGTTTTAATGAGGTTAGGGTTAGTTGGTATAGTGGGGAGGTTGTAATGGGGTAGGGTTAGTTGGTATAGTGGGGAGGTTTTAATGAGGTTAGGGTTAGTTGGTATAGTGGTAAGGTTTTAATGAGGTTAGGGTTAGTTGGTATAGTGGGAGGTTGTAATGGGGTAGGGTTAGTTGGTATAGTGGGGAGGTTTTAATGAGGTTAGGGTTAGGTGGTATAGTGGGGAGGTTTTAATGGGTGTAGGGTTAGTTGGTATAGTGGGGAGGTTTTAATGGGTGTAGGGTTAGTTGGTATAGTGGGGAGGTTTTAATGGGTGTAGGGTTAGTTGGTATAGTGGGGAGGTTTTAATGAGGTTAGGGTTAGTTGGTATAGTGGGGAGGTTTTAATGAGGTTAGGGTTAGTTGGTATAGTGGGGAGGTCTTAATGAGGTTAGGGTTAGTTGGTATAGTGGGGAGGTTGTAATGGGGTAGTGTTAGTTGGTATAGTGGGGAGGTTTTAATGGGTGTAGGGTTAGTTGGTATAGTGGGGAGGTTGTAATGGGTGTAGGGTTAGTTGGTATAGTGGGTAGGTTTTAATGAGGTTAGGGTTAGTTGGTATAGTGGGGAGGTTGTAATGGGGTAGGGTTAGTTGGTATAGTGGGGAGGTTTTAATGGGTGTAGGGTTAGTTGGTATAGTGGGGAGGTTTTAATGGGTGTAGGGTTAGTTGGTATAGTGGGGAGGTTTTAATGAGGTTAGGGTTAGTTGGTATAGTGGGGAGGTTGTAATGGGGTAGGGTTAGTTGGTATAGTGGGGAGGTTTTAATGAGGTTAGGGTTAGTTGGTATAGTGGTGAGGTTTTAATGGGTGTAGGGTTAGTTGGTATAGTGGGGAGGTTGTAATGGGTGTAGGGTTAGTTGGTATAGTGGGGAGGTTTTAATGAGGTTAGGGTTAGTTGGTATAGTGGTGAGGTTTTAATGGGTGTAGGGTTAGTTGGTATAGTGGGGAGGTTTTAATGGGTGTAGGGTTAGTTGGTATAGTGGGGAGGTTTTAATGGGTATAGTGTTAGTTGGTATAGTGGGGAGGTTTTAATGGGTCTAGGGTTAGTTGGTATAGTGGGGAGGTTTTAATGGGTCTAGGGTTAGTTGGTATAGTGGGGAGGTTTTAATGGGTGTAGGGTTAGTTGGTATAGTGGGGAGGTTTTAATGAGGTTAGGGTTAGTTGGTATAGTGGGGAGGTTTTAATGAGGTTAGGGTTAGTTGGTATAGTGGGGAGGTTTTAATGAGGTTAGGGTTAGTTAGTATAGTGGGGAGGTTTTCATGAGGTTAGGGTTAGTTGGTATAGTGGGGAGGTTTTAATGAGGTTAGGGTTAGTTGGTATAGTGGGGAGGTTTTAATGGGGTAGGGTTAGTTGGTATAGTGGGGAGGTTTTAATGGGTGTAGGGTTAGTTGGTATAGTGGGGAGGTTTTAATGGGTGAAGGGTTAGTTGGTATAGTGGGGAGGTTTTAATGGGTGTAGGGTTAGTTGGTATAGTGGGGAGGTTTTAATGAGGTTAGGGTTAGTTGGTATAGTGGGGAGGTTTTAATGGGGTAGGGTTAGTTGGTATAGTGGGGAGGTTTTAATGGGTGTATGGTTAGTTGGTATAGTGGGGAGGTTTTAATGGGTGAAGGGTTAGTTGGTATAGTGGTACGGTTTTAATGGGTGTAGGGTTAGTTGGTATAGTGGGGAGGTTTTAATGAGGTTAGGGTTAGTTGGTATAGTGGTGAGGTTTTAATGGGTGTAGGGTTAGTTGGTATAGTGGGGAGGTTTTAATGGGTGTAGGGTTAGTTGGTATAGTGGTGAGGTTTTAATGAGGTTAGGGTTAGTTGGTATAGTGGGGAGGTTTTAATAAGGTTAGGGTTAGTTGGTATAGTGGGGAGGTTTTAATGAGGTTAGGGTTAGTTGGTATAGTGGGGAGGTCTTAATGGGTGTAGGGTTAGTTGGTATAGTGGTGAGGTTTTAATGGGTGTAGGGTTAGTTGGTATAGTGGTAAGGTTTTAATGGGTATAGGGTTAGTTGGTATAGTGGGGAGGTTTTAATGGGTGTAGGGTTAGTTGGTATAGTGGTGAGGTTTTAATGAGGTTAGGGTTAGTTGGTATAGTGGGGAGGTTTTAATAAGGTTAGGGTTAGTTGGTATAGTGGGGAGGTTTTAATGAGGTTAGGGTTAGTTGGTATAGTGGGGAGGTCTTAATGGGTGTAGGGTTAGTTGGTATAGTGGTGAGGTTTTAATGGGTGTTGGGTTAGTTGGTATAGTGGGGAGGTTTTAATGAGGTTAGGGTTAGTTGGTATAGTGGGGAGGTCTTAATGAGGTTAGGGTTAGTTGGTATAGTGGTAAGGTTTTAATGAGGTTAGGGTTAGTTGGTATAGTGGTGAGGTTTTAATGAGGTTAGGGTTAGTTGGTATAGTGGGGAGGTTTTAATGAGGTTAGGGTTAGTTGGTATAGTGGGGAGGTCTTAATGAGGTTAGGGTTAGTTGGTGTAGTGGTAAGGTTTTAATGGGTGTAGGGTTAGTTGGTATAGTGGTGAGGTTTTAATGGGTGTAGGGTTAGTTGGTATAGTGGTGAGGTTTTAATGAGGTTAGTGTTAGTTGGTATAGTGGGTAGGTTTTAATGGGTGTAGGGTTAGTTGGTATAGTGGGGAGGTTTTAATGGTGTAGGGTTAGTTGGTATAGTGGGGAGGTTTTAATGGGTGTAGGGTTAGTTGGTATAGTGGTGAGGTTTTAATGGGTGTAGGGTTAGTTGGTATAGTGGTGAGGTTTTAATGAGGTTAGGGTTAGTTGGTATAGTGGGTAGGTTTTAATGGGTGTAGGGTTAGTTGGTATAGTGGGGAGGTTTTAATGGGTGTAGGGTTAGTTGGTATAGTGGGGAGGTTTTAATGGGTGTAGGGTTAGTTGGTATAGTGGGGAGGTTTTAATGGGTGTAGGGTTAGTTGGTATAGTGGTAAGGTTTTAATGAGGTTAGGGTTAGTTGGTATAGTGGGGAGGTTTTAATGGGTGTAGGGTTAGTTGGTATAGTGGGGAGGTTTTAATGGGTGTAGGGTTAGTTGGTATAGTGGGTAGGTTTTAATGGGTGTAGGGTTAGTTGGTATAGTGGGGAGGTTTTAATGGGTGTAGGGTTAGTTGGTATAGTGGGGAGGTTTTAATGGGTGTAGGGTTAGTTGGTATAGTGGTGAGGTTTTAATGGGTGTAGGGTTAGTTGGTATAGTGGTGAGGTTTTAATGAGGTTAGGGTTAGTTGGTATAGTGTGTAGGTTGTAATGGGGTAGGGTTAGTTGGTATAGTGGGGAGGTTTTAATGAGGTTAGGGTTAGTTGGTATAGTGGTAAGGTTTTAATGAGGTTAGGGTTAGTTGGTATAGTGGGGAGGTTTTAATGAGGTTAGGGTTAGTTGGTATAGTGGTGAGGTTTTAATGAGGTTAGGGTTAGTTGGTATAGTGGTGAGGTTTTAATGAGGTTAGGGTTAGTTGGTATAGTGGGGAGGTCTTAATGAGGTTAGGGTTAGTTGGTATAGTGGTAAGGTTTTAATGGGGTAGGGTTAGTTGGTATAGTGGTAAGGTTTTAATGAGGTTAGGGTTAGTTGGTATAGTGGTGAGGTTTTAATGAGGTTAGGGTTAGTTGGTATAGTGGGGAGGTTGTAATGAGGTTAGGGTTAGTTGGTATAGTGGGGAGGTCTTAATGAGGTTAGGGTTAGTTGGTATAGTGGTGAGGTTTTAATGGGTGTAGGGTTAGTTGGTATAGTGGTGAGGTTTTAATGGGGTAGGGTTAGTTGGTATAGAGGTAAGGTTTTAATGAGGTTAGGGTTAGTTGGTATAGTGGTGAGGTTTTAATGGTTGTAGGGTTAGTTGGTATAGTGGTGAGGTTTTAATGGGTGTAGTGTTAGTTGGTATAGTGGGGAGGTTTTAATGGGTGTAGTGTTAGTTGGTATAGTGGGGAGGTTTTAATGGGTGTAGGGTTAGTTGGTATAGTGGGGAGGTTTTAATGAGGTTAGGGTTAGTTGGTATAGTGGGGAGGTTTTAATGAGGTTAGGGTTAGTTGGTATAGTGGTGAGGTTTTAATGAGGTTAGGGTTAGTTGGTATAGTGGGGAGGTTTTAATGAGGTTAGGGTTAGTTGGTATAGTGGGGAGGTTTTAATGAGGTTAGGGTTAGTTGGTATAGTGGGGAGGTTTTAATGAGGTTAGGGTTAGTTGGTATAGTGGGGAGGTTTTAATGGGTGTAGGGTTAGTTGGTATAGTGGGGAGGTTTTAATGGGTGTAGGGTTAGTTGGTATAGTGGGGAGGTTTTAATGGGTGTAGGGTTAGTTGGTATAGTGGTGAGGTTTTAATGAGGTTAGGGTTAGTTGGTATAGTGTGTAGGTTGTAATGGGGTAGGGTTAGTTGGTATAGTGGGGAGGTTTTAATGAGGTTAGGGTTAGTTGGTATAGTGGTAAGGTTTTAATGAGGTTAGGGTTAGTTGGTATAGTGGGGAGGTTTTAATGGGTGTAGTGTTAGTTGGTATAGTGGTGAGGTTTTAATGGGTGTAGTGTTAGTTGGTATAGTGGGGAGGTTTTAATGGGTGTAGGGTTAGTTGGTATAGTGGGGAGGTTTTAATGAGGTTAGGGTTAGTTGGTATAGTGGGGAGGTTTTAATGAGGTTAGGGTTAGTTGGTATAGTGGGGAGGTTTTAATGAGGTTAGGGTTAGTTGGTATAGTGGGGAGGTTTTAATGAGGTTAGGGTTAGTTGGTATAGTGGGGAGGTTTTAATGAGGTTAGGGTTAGTTGGTATAGTGGTGAGGTTTTAATGAGGTTAGGGTTAGTTGGTATAGTGGGGAGGTTTTAATGAGGTTAGGGTTAGTTGGTATAGTGGGGAGGTCTTAATGAGGTTAGGGTTAGTTGGTATAGTGGTAAGGTTTTAATGGGTGTAGGGTTAGTTGGTATAGTGGGGAGGTTTTAATGAGGTTAGGGTTAGTTGGTATAGTGGTAAGGTTTTAATGGGTGCAGGGTTAGTTGGTATAGTGGGGAGGTTTTAATGGGTGTAGGGTTAGTTGGTATAGTGGGGAGGTTTTAATGAGGTTAGGGTTAGTTGGTATAGTGGTGAGGTTTTAATGGGTGTAGGGTTAGTTGGTATAGTGGGGAGGTTTTAATGAGGTTAGGGTTAGTTGGTATAGTGGGGAGGTTTTAATGGGTGTAGGGTTAGTTGGTATAGTGGGGAGGTTGTAATGGGTGTAGGGTTAGTTGGTATAGTGGTGAGGTTTTAATGGGTGTAGGGTTAGTTGGTATAGTGGTGAGGTTTTAATGAGGTTAGGGTTAGTTGGTATAGTGGGGAGGTTTTAATGGGTGTAGGGTTAGTTGGTATAGTGGGGAGGTTTTAATGGGTGTAGGGTTAGTTGGTATAGTGGTGAGGTTTTAATGGGTGTAGGGTTAGTTGGTATAGTGGTAAGGTTTTAATGGGTGTAGGGTTAGTTGGTATAGTGGGGAGGTTTTAATGGGGTAGGGTTAGTTGGTATAGTGGGGAGGTTTTAATGGGTGTAGGGTTAGTTGGTATAGTGGGGAGGTTTTAATGAGGTTAGGGTTAGTTGGTATAGTGGGGAGGTTTTAATGAGGTTAGGGTTAGTTGGTATAGTGGTGAGGTTTTAATGAGGTTAGGGTTAGTTGGTATAGTGGGGAGGTCTTAATGAGGTTAGGGTTAGTTGGTATAGTGGTAAGGTTTTAATGGGGTAGGGTTAGTTGGTATAGTGGTAAGGTTTTAATGAGGTTAGGGTTAGTTGGTATAGTGGTGAGGTTTTAATGAGGTTAGGGTTAGTTGGTATAGTGGGGAGGTTTTAATGAGGTTAGGGTTAGTTGGTATAGTGGGGAGGTCTTAATGAGGTTAGGGTTAGTTGGTATAGTGGGGAGGTTTTAATGAGGTTAGGGTTAGTTGGTATAGTGGTAAGGTTTTGATGGGGTAGGGTTAGTTGGTATAGTGGGGAGGTTTTAATGGGTGTAGGGTTAGTTGGTATAGTGGGGAGGTCTTAATGAGGTTTGGGTTAGTTGGTATAGTGGTAAGGTTTTAATGGGGTAGGGTTAGTTGGTATAGTGGTGAGGTTTTAATGGGTGTAGGGTTAGTTGGTATAGTGGGGAGGTTTTAATGGGTGTAGGGTTAGTTGGTATAGTGGGGAGGTTTTAATGAGGTTAGGGTTAGTTGGTATAGTGGGGAGGTTTTAATGGGTGTAGGGTTAGTTGGTATAGTGGGGAGGTTTTAATGAGGTTAGGGTTAGTTGGTATAGTGGGGAGGTTTTAATGGGTGTAGGGTTAGTTGGTATAGTGGGTAGGTTTTAATGGGTGAAGGGTTAGTTGGTATAGTGGTACGGTTTTAATGGGTTAGGGTTAGTTGGTATAGTGGTGAGGTTTTAATGGGTGTAGGTTTAGTTGGTATAGTGGTGAGGTTTTAATGGGGTAGGGTTAGTTGGTATAGTGGTAAGGTTTTAATGAGGTTAGGGTTAGTTGGTATAGTGGTGAGGTTTTAATGGGTGTAGGGTTAGTTGGTATAGTGGGGAGGTTTTAATGGGTGTAGGGTTAGTTGGTATAGTGGGGAGGTTTTAATGGGTATAGGGTTAGTTGGTATAGTGGGGAGGTTTTAATGGGTATAGGGTTAGTTGGTATAGTGGGGAGTTTTTAATGGGTGTAGGGTTAGTTGGTATAGTGGTGAGGTTTTAATGGGTGTAGGGTTAGTTGGTATAGTGGTGAGGTTTTAATGGGCGTAGGGTTAGTTGGTATAGTGGTGAGGTTTTAATGAGGTTAGGGTTAGTTGGTATAGTGGTGAGGTTTTAATGGGTGTAGGGTTAGTTGGTATAGTGGTGAGGTTTTAATGGGTGTAGTGTTAGTTGGTATAGTGGGGAGGTTTTAATGGGTGTAGGGTTAGTTGGTATAGTGGGGAGGTTTTAATGAGGTTAGGGTTAGTTGGTATAGTGGGGAGGTTTTAATGAGGTTAGGGTTAGTTGGTATAGTGGGGAGGTTTTAATGGGTATAGGGTTAGTTGGTATAGTGGGGAGGTTTTAATGGGTATAGGGTTAGTTGGTATAGTGGGGAGTTTTTAATGGGTGTAGGGTTAGTTGGTATAGTGGTGAGGTTTTAATGGGTGTAGGGTTAGTTGGTATAGTGGTGAGGTTTTAATGGGCGTAGGGTTAGTTGGTATAGTGGTGAGGTTTTAATGAGGTTAGGGTTAGTTGGTATAGTGGTGAGGTTTTAATGGGTGTAGGGTTAGTTGGTATAGTGGTGAGGTTTTAATGGGTGTAGTGTTAGTTGGTATAGTGGGGAGGTTTTAATGGGTGTAGGGTTAGTTGGTATAGTGGGGAGGTTTTAATGAGGTTAGGGTTAGTTGGTATAGTGGGGAGGTTTTAATGAGGTTAGGGTTAGTTGGTATAGTGGGGAGGTTTTAATGAGGTTAGGGTTAGTTGGTATAGTGGGAGGTTTTAATGAGGTTAGGGTTAGTTGGTATAGTGGGGAGGTTTTAATGAGGTTAGGGTTAGTTGGTATAGTGGGAAGGTTTTAATGAGGTTAGGGTTAGTTGGTATAGTGGGGAGGTTTTAATGAGGTTAGGGTTAGTTGGTATAGTGGGGAGGTTTTAATGGGTGTAGGGTTAGTTGGTATAGTGGGGAGGTTTTAATGGGTATAGGGTTAGTTGGTATAGTGGGGAGGTTTTAATGGGTATAGGGTTAGTTGGTATAGTGGGGAGTTTTTAATGGGTGTAGGGTTAGTTGGTATAGTGGTGAGGTTTTAATGGGTGTAGGGTTAGTTGGTATAGTGGTGAGAGTTTTAATGGGCGTAGGGTTAGTTGGTATAGTGGGAGGTTTTAATGAGGTTAGGGTTAGTTGGTATAGTGGTGAGGTTTTAATGGGTGTAGGGTTAGTTGGTATAGTGGTGAGGTTTTAATGGGTGTAGTGTTAGTTGGTATAGTGGGGAGGTTTTAATGGGTGTAGGGTTAGTTGGTATAGTGGGGAGGTTTTAATGAGGTTAGGGTTAGTTGGTATAGTGGGGAGGTTTTAATGAGGTTAGGGTTAGTTGGTATAGTGGGGAGGTTTTAATGAGGTTAGGGTTAGTTGGTATAGTGGGGAGGTTTTAATGAGGTTAGGGTTAGTTGGTATAGTGGGGAGGTTTTAATGAGGTTAGGGTTAGTTGGTATAGTGGGAAGGTTTTAATGAGGTTAGGGTTAGTTGGTATAGTGGGGAGGTTTTAATGAGGTTAGGGTTAGTTGGTATAGTGGGGAGGTTTTAATGGGTGTAGGGTTAGTTGGTATAGTGGGGAGGTTTAATGGGGTTAGGGTTAGTTGGTATAGTGGTGAGGTTTTAATGGGTATAGTGTTAGTTGGTATAGTGGGGAGGTTTTAATGAGGTTAGGGTTAGTTGGTATAGTGGGGAGGTTTTAATGGGTGTAGGGTTAGTTGGTATAGTGGGGAGGTTTTAATGAGGTTAGGGTTAGTTGGTATAGTGGGGAGGTTTTAATGGGTATAGGGTTAGTTGGTATAGTGGTAAGGTTTTTATTGGTGTAGGGTTAGTTGGGATAGTGGTAAGGTTTTAATGAGGTTAGGGTTAGTTGGTATAGTGGGGAGGTTTTAATGAGGTTAGGGTTAGTTGGTATAGTGGGGAGGTTTTAATGAGGTTAGGGTTAGTTGGTATAGTGGGGAGGTTTTAATGGGTGTAGGGTTAGTTGGTACAGTGGTAAGGTTTTAATGGGGTTAGGGTTAGTTGGTATAGTGGGGAGGTTTTAATGAGGTTAGGGTTAGTTGGTATAGTGGTGAGGTTTTAATGAGGTTAGGGTTAGTTGGTATAGTGGGGAGGTTTTAATGGGTGTAGGGTTAGTTGGTATAGTGGGGAGGTTTTAATGGGTGTAGGGTTAGTTGGTATAGTGGGGAGGTTTTAATGAGGTTAGGGTTAGTTGGTATAGTGGGGAGGTTTTAATGGGTGTAGGGTTAGTTGGTATAGTGGGTAGGTTTTAATGGGTGTAGGGTGAGTTGGTAGAGAGGGTAGGTTTTAATGGGTGAATAGCTGAAGGAGTGAGTAGAGAGGAGATGGCAGTGGATGTCCCACAGTCTGCAGTGAATGCCATGCAGGAGAAGGATCCCTACACACTAATAGTGAAGAAGGTGGACTTTGTTGCGTTTATATCTCAAGTGATAAATTGAGAATTCCTTCCTCTGAATCCACTGATTCAGTCACTCATCTGTAGAATGTTTTTGTATTTCCCCTGCATGCTTGCGTTCAGTTTCCCAAATATGTCTGTTACATAAGCAAGGAGACATTTTCTTTTCATTACACAGAAAGTCAACCAAGTCTGTTTTTTACATCCATTGTGAATGACAACAGTTCCTCTCTCAATGTGAAAAATCTTTCCAACACTCCCCCTCGATAACCACCAAGCCTCGGTGTGAAATAGAACATTGCTCTGATCATAGTTTTGCAAACAGGCGTGAGCACATTTGATATGTTTGATGTAGTTTACAATCGAAGTTACCTGCTGCAGTATATCTCTGAGTTCTGTGTTCAGCTCTTTTGCCGCCAGTTGCTCTCGGTGTGTCATACAATGCGTCCATATGGCAGAGGGAGACACCTTCATAACTAGAGTGCAGAGGCCTGCCCGCAGTCCCGCCATTGATGGAGCCCCATCTGTGCAAAAGCCCACCATTCGACCCCATGGAATCTGTTTTTCGTCAATATAGCCATGCAGCACACCGAACATACCCTGTGCCCTTTCATACTGTGAGGGAAAAAAGTATTTGATCCCCTGCTGATTTTGTACGTTTGCCCACTGACAAAGAAATGATCAGTCTATAATTTTAATGGTAGGTATATTTGAACAGTGACAGACAGAATAACAACAACAAAAAATCCAGAAAAACCTATGTCAAAAATGTTATACATTGATTAGCATTTTAATGAGGGAAATAAGTATTTGACCCCTCTGCAAAACATGACTGGTGGCAAAACCCTTGTTGGCAATCACAGAGGTCAGACGTTTCTTGTAGTTGGCCACCAGGTTTGCACACATCTCAGGAGGGATTTTGTTCCATTCCTCTTTGCAGATCTCCTCCAAGTCATTAAGGTTTCGAGGCTGACATTTGGCAACTCCCTCCACAGATTTTCTATGGGATTAAGGTCTGGAGACTGGCTAGACCACTCCAGGACCTTAATGTGCTTCTTCTTGAGCCACTCCTTTGTTGCCTTGGCCGTGTGTTTTGGGTCAATGTCATGCTGGAATACCCATCCACGACTAATTTTCAATGCCCTGGCTGAGGGAAGGAGGTTCTCACCCAAGATTTGACGGTACATGGCCCCGTCCATCGTCCCTTTGATGCAGTGAAGTTGTCCTGTCCCCTTAGTAGAAAAACACCCCCAAAGCATAATGTTTCCACCTCCATGTTTGACAGTGGGGATGGAGTTCTTGGGGTCATAGGCAGCATTCCTCCTCCTCCAAACACGACGAGTTGAGTTGATGCCAAACAGCTCAATTTTGGTCTCATCTGACCACAACACTTTCACCCAGTTCTCCTCTGAATCATTCAGATGTTCATTGGCAAACTTCAAACGGGCATTGTTACGGATACAGGTATCCTGTGTCCTGTGTTTTTCCTCTCCTTCTGCCCTAATCACAGGTGTCCTGTATGTTCCTGATTGGTGGTCGTTGAGATGTCTGCTGATTGCTAAGGTGGACCAATCAGTGAACATTCCTCGGCATGGCACCACCTGTTGCTGGTTTTTCAATCACACATCCCTTTGTATAAAAACCAGTCCGTTGTGTTTGTAGGAAGAAAAAAGACTATTTCCGTATGTGAGTATGGATACTGTGGTATCCTGTGTATTGTGTACTCACTAAGTTTGGTTACTCTGTTTGGTAATTTTGTTAGAGACTGTTTCCGTATGTGAGTATGGATACTGTGGTATCCTGTGTATTGTGTACTCACTAAGTTTGGTTACTCTGTTTGGTAATTTTGTTAGAGACTATTTCCGTATGTGAGTATGGATAATGTGGTATCCTGTGTATTGTGTACTCACTAATTTGCTGATTACTCTGTTTGGTAACGTTGTGTGTTTCTGGGAAAAGGGGAGTTTAAGCAAGTTGCCCTTGGGCGTACATTACCCGTAGGAAGAAATCTGTCTAAAAACACTAGTTAGACCTGAGCGGACCACCCACTGTACTTTTGTATGACTAGCAGTAGCTTAGCGGTTCTTGAGGCAGGCAAGATCAGTTTAGGGGTGTTTTACACTATTGTTTCATTTCTTGGGTCCTGCTCAGCCCTTTTTCCCAAACCTTTACCGTGTGTTCAGCAATAAACCTTTTATGTTTGACGGTAGTTTATGGTTGTCGTGTAGATTTTTGTTCTCACTGTTCCATGTCACACTTATAATTTGCATGAATTATGTTACGGGTCTCATGTCCATCACCCTAGACGTTTAAAGCCACGGGGTTCGTACAATAAAGTGGGGGCTCGTCCGGGATACAGTGGGGAAAAAAAGTATTTAGTCAGCCACCAATTGTGCAAGTTCTCCCACTTAAAAAGATGAGAGAGGCCTGTAATTTTCATCATAGGTACACGTCAACTATGACAGACAAAATGAGAAAGAAAATCCAGAAAATCACATTGTAGGATTTTTAATGTATTTATTTGCAAATTATGGTGGAAAATAAGTATTTGGTCAATAACAAAAGTTTCTCAATACTTTGTTATATACCCTTTGTTGGCAATGACACAGGTCAAACATTTTTATGTAAGTCTTCACAACACTGTTGCTGGTATTTTGGCCCATTCCTCCATGCAGATCTCCTCTAGAGCAGTGATGTTTTGGGGGCTGTCGCTGGGCAACACGGACTTTCAACTCCCCTCCAAAGATTTTCTATGGGGTTGAGATCTGGAGACTGGCTAGGCCACTCCAGGACCTTGAAATGCTTCTTACGAAGCCACTCCTTCGTTGCCCGGGCGGTGTGTTTGGGATCATTGTCATGCTGAAAGACCCAGCCACGTTTCATCTTCAATGCCCTTGCTGATGGAAGGAGGTTTTCACTCAAAATCTCACGATACATGGCCCCATTCATTCTTTCCTTTACACGGATCAGTCGTCCCTGGTCCCTTTGCAGAAAAAACAGCCCCAAAGCATGATGTTTCCACCCCCATGCTTCACAGTAGGTATGGTGTTCTTTGGATGCAACTCAGCATTCTTTGTCCTCCAAACACGACGAGTTGAGTTTTTACCAATAAGTTATATTTTGGTTTCATCTGACCATATGACATTCTCCCAATCCTCTTCTGGATCATCCAAATGCACTCTAGCAAACTTCAGACGGGCCTGGACATGTACTGGCTTAAGCAGGGGGACACGTCTGGCACTGCAGGATTTGAGTCCCTGGCGGCGTAGTGTGTTACTGATGGTAGGCTTTGTTACTTTGGTCCCAGCTCTCTGCAGGTCATTCACTAGGGTTCCCCCGTGTGGTTCTGGGATTTTTGCTCACCGTTCTTGTGATCATTTTGACCCCACGGGGTGAGATCTTGCGTGGAGCCCCAGATCGAGGGAGATTATCAGTGGTCTTGTATGTCTTCCATTTCCTAATAATTGCTCCCACAGTTGATTTCTTCAAACCAAGCTGCTTACCTATTGCAGATTCAGTCTTCCCAGCCTGGTGCAGGTCTACAATTTTGTTTCTGGTGTCCTTTGACAGCTCTTTGGTCTTGGCCATAGTGGAGTTTGGAGTGTGACTGTTTGAGGTTGTGGACAGGTGTCTTTTATACTGATAACAAGTTCAAACAGGTGCCATTAATACAGGTAACGAGTGGAGGACAGAGGAGCCTCTTAAAGAAAAAGTTACAGGTCGGTGAGAGCCAGAAATCTTGCTTGTTTGTAGGTGACCAAATACTTATTTTCCACCATACTTTGCAAATAAATTCATAAAAAATCCTACAATGTGATTTTCTGGTGAAAAAAATCTCAATTTGTCTGTCATAGTTGACATGTACCTATGATGAAAATTACAGGCCTCTCTCATCTTTTTAAGTGGGAGAACTTGCACAATTGGTGGCTGACTAAATACTTTTTTTCCCCACTGTATATCTCATTGATACTCATGCAAATTAGTTAGTGTCTGGTTCAGTGTTGAGCTTGGCAGCTGTAACTACCTGTTTTTTTTTTTGTGTGTTCAGTATTCGACGGCTCGTGTTGCTAGTTTAGGATGGCTACTTTTGAGTTGGATGCATTTTTGGAAAACCCTACGTGGGAGATTTTTGAGAATTGCCGTAGAGTGGATCTACAGGCTTTGGCTGACCACTTTTCTGTACCGATATCAAGGGTTTTAGTGAAAGCCGAAGTGAGGAAAGCAGTGTTAGAAATATTGTTGAGCGAGCGAGTGCTTGAGGTACCGCCGCCTGAGTCTGCTGCTCCTGTAGGGGATGTGGTTGCTGCTCCTGTAAGCCCATCAGTGTCTGAGGACGAGGCTAAGGCTCCAGCCACATTGCCCCGTTATGACCCACTCTCCCCACTGACTGACAGTGATGCCAGGATCGATGTCCGCTCGACACGACTCCAAATGGAGGCGGAAGAGCGGGCACAAATCAGGCAAGACAAGCTGGAGATGCGTAAAATGGAGCTAGAGGCAGAACAGGAGACGCGTAAGCTAGAGGCAGAACAGGAGACGCGTAAGCTAGAGGCAGAACTGGAGACGCGTAGGCTTGATCAAGAACTGGAGACGCGTAAGATGGAGCTGGAGATGCGTAAAATGGAACTAGAGGCAGAAACAGCGAGGTTAGTCTCTGCTCATACTATGCCTGCTAGTGAGCCATCCTCACCAGCTGTATCGTCTGCTACTTTTGATATTAGTAGACAGATCACCTTGGTACCTGTGTTTAGGGAGTCAGAGGTTGATTCCTATTTCAGTGTGTTTGAACGTATAGCGGTAGCATTGAAATGGCCCGAAGAGGTATGGTGCCTATTACTTCAGTGTAAATTAACAGGTAAAGCCCAAGAGGTTCTGTCAGCACTACCTCTTGAAGACAGCTTGAATTATGACGTGGTCAAAGCTACTGTTCTTCGTGCCTATGAGCTTGTTCCTGAGGCATATCGACAGAGATTTAGGTCTCATAAAAAGTCTCCTACTCAGACTTATGTGGAGTTTGCTAGAGACAAAGGAAATCTGTTTGACAAATGGCACAGTGCTAGTAAGGTAACTGATTTTAACTCTCTACGGGAGTTAATCTTGTTAGAAGAGTTTAAAAATTGCTTACCGGAACGCATTGTAGTTTATCTGAACGAACAGAATGTATCCTCACTGTCGGAAGCGTCTGTATTGGCAGACGAAGTTTGTGTTGACGATAAGAGCGTGTTTTCGCCTCGTACGGAGAGCAGGGCTGCGGAGTTGCTAACTTTTAGTCCTAGTCGACCAGCAGTACATCCAGCACGCCCAAAAGATGTGCGTCACTGTTTCTATTGTCATAAGGTGGGACATTTGGTTAGTGATTGCTTTTTGCTTAAACGCAAACAGGGGATGCCTCAGCACGCCAGGCCGCCAACGGGTGTTGGGCTGATTCAGTACGGTTGTAAGGCCGGAATCAAGACAGAGGCCTCATAGTGAATGTGGTTTGAAAGTCCCTGTCCCAGATCACAGTTATGAACCGTTCATTTTTGAGGGGTTTGTTTCTATATCAGATGACGAAGCGTCTCAGCGTCCAGTTAGAATCCTCAGAGATACTGGTGCGGCGCAGTCGTTCATACTAGCTGATGTGTTGCCCTTGTCTAATAATACATATTGTGGTTCCAGTGTGTTAGTACAAGGAATTGAAATGGGATTGGTCCCAGTGCCATTGCACTTTGTGAACGTACACTCTGAGTTAGTCAGTGGAGTGTTCAGAGTGGGCGTACGTCCTATGTTGCCAGTAAAAGGTGTGACATTTATAATGGGCAACGATATTGCAGGAGGAAAGGTGATACCCGTATTGGAGGTATTGGATAAAAGTGACCAGTCTCTCTCCGAGGAGCTGGCACAGGGTTATCCAGATGTGTTCCCCGCTTGTGCTGTCACACGTGCTCAAGCACGACAAGTGGGTGAAGTGATAGATTTGTCGAACACGATTCTATTCAGAGAGTGTGACCCAGAGGATAGTTCGGGTGCTACCTCTGGTAAGCTGGTGCAGTCTGACCAACAGTCCAGAGAAAGGAAGAAGGATGTGGAACTTGTTGCTGAGGCAATACAGTTACCAGTTACTCGTGAGCAGCTGATCGCTAACCAAAAGGTTGACATTAGCCTGGCTAAATGTTTTTCTAGTGTTGTCTCAGAGGACGAGCTAAAGAAGAAAAACATGGCATACTTCATTGATGGTAATCTCCTCATGCGTAAATGGACATCCCATGTTGACGCTGGCTGAGATTGGAATGCTGTTTACCAAATAGTGATTCCTACAGCCTTTCGACAAAATGTTTTATCCCTCGCTCATGATCACCAGTGGTCCGGACATCTGGGAGTCACCAAGACTTATGATCGAGTTTTGCGACATTTCTTTTGGCCTGGTTTAAAACAAGATGTGGCTCAGTTCTGTCGGACTTGCCACACCTGTCAAGTAATTGGGAAACCGAACCAGGTTATTTCCCCGCGCCTCTTTGTCCCATACCGCCATAGGTGAACCATTCGAACATGTGATGGTTGATTGTGTTGGACCATTACCAAAGACAAAATCTGGTAACCAGTTTATGTTGACGATTATGTGTGTGGCCACCAGGTACCCAGAGGCCATTCCTCTGCGAAGGATTACTGCTCCGGTGGTGAGTAAAGCGTTGATCAAATTCTTCTCAACTTTTGGGTTACCTAAGGTGATACAAACTGATCAGGGTACGAATTTCCTTTCTAAACTTTTCAAACAAGTGTTAAAATCCTTGTCAGTTACACACCGTGTGTCAAGCGCATATCACCCAGAGTCTCAGGGTGCGCTTGAACGCTGGCATCAGACACTGAAGTCTATGCTCCGTAAATATTGCTTGGAATCTGAGAAAGATTGGGATGAGGGAGTTCCTCTAGTTTTGTTTGCTGTCCGTGAGACAGTACAGGAATCCCTAGGGTTCAGCCCAGCTGAACTGGTGTTTGGACACACCATGAGAGGACCTATGAAAGTTCTTAAGGATCAGTTTTTATCACAAGAGTTGTGTGAGAAAAAAAATGTGTTGGACTACGTTAGTCGCTTTCGTGAGCGCCTACATGGTGCCTGTGCTCTAGCAAAGGAAGCGCTGTCTTCCTCACAGAAACGGATGAAACGACACTATGACACACAGGCTGTTTCTCGTTCACTGCAGCCAGGTGACCAAGTTCTTGTATTGTTGCCTGTGCCAGGAGCGTCATTGTCAGCACGTTTCTCTGGTCCTTATGTCATTGAAAAGAAACTAAGTGAAACTTACTACGTGATACAGACTCCTGATAGAAAACGCCAATCTCGTGTGTGCCACGTTAACATGTTGAAGACATACCACACCAGACCCATCACTCAGGTAGACAGTCCAGAGAAACTGGCCGAGTCGGCTGTCTCTATTGCTGCTACGGCTGTAGTGGGAGGTCATGTTAATGATGTGGACGGAGATGGTTTGGAGTTGCGCAATACTCAGCAGCAGTGTGCTAGAATGCCCAATTCAGAGATGCTGCTGTCTCTCCCGTCAAGCCTGATTCATTTAACGGACAGACAGTCAGAGGATATTGTGAGACTATTACACAGCTTTCCATGTCTTTTTAATGATGTTCCTACATGCACAAATGTGTTAGAACATGACATTAATGTTGGAAACGCTGCACCTATCAAGCAACATGCTTATCGTGTCAACGTCTCTAAAAGAAAGATAATGAGGGATGAGGTCGGTTATTTGCTGGAGAATAACCTGGCTATGCCAAGTTCAAGTCCTTGGAGTTCTCCGTGCATTCTGGTTCCTAAACCTGATTGGACATCCAGATTATGTACGGACTATCGGAAGGTCAATGCTGTCACAGTGCCCGACTCGTTCCCGTTACCAAGACTGGATGACTGTATTGATACTGTTGGTGCTGCTACTTATGTAACCAAACTAGATCTTCTAAAAGGTTACTGGCAGGTGCCGTTAACCTCACGTGCCTCCGACATCTCTGCCTTTGTGACCCCAGATCACTTCCTACAATATGCTGTCATGGCATTTGGTATGCGGAACGCACCAGCCACTTTCCAACGCCTGGTTAACACAGTATTGGCTGGAGTTCCTAATTGTAGTGCTTACCTTGATGATCTGGTAATTTATTAAACTGAGTGGTCTGATCATGTTAACACTCTAAGGGTAGTGTGTGAACGTCTAGCAGCCGCTTCTCTAACCCTGAACTTAGCAAAGTGCGAGTTTGGGAAGGCCACTATTACTTATCTCGGTAAACAGGTCGGCCATGGTCAGGTGCGCCCTCTAGATGCCAAGGTCTCAGCTATAAATGCATTTCCCGCACCTACCACCAGAAGAGAGCTACGCCGCTTTTTAGGGATGGTTGGCTACTACCGTAGTTTCTGTAAAAATTTCTCTGCGGTAGTTGCTCCATCAACGGATTTGCTCAGTCCGGCGAAAAAATTTCTATGGTCTGAAGATTGTCGTACTGCTTTCAACACTGCTAAAGCACTCTTATGTAGTACTCCTGTTCTTGCTGCGCCAGATTTTGAACGACCGTTTAAACTGGAGGTAGATGCAAGTGCCAGAGGTGCTGGTGCTGTTCTACTGCAGCAGGACCAGAGTGGAGTGGACCATCCTGTCTGTTATTTTTCACAGAAATTTAACAAATGTCAGACAAACTATTCCACCATTGAACAAGAAGCTCTAGCTTTGTTGTTAGCTCTGCAGTACTTTGAAGTTTATGTTGGTTCCAGTGCATTACCAGTGATAGTGTATACTGACCATAACCCCTTAGTTTTTCTCCACCGGATGTATAACCAGAACCAACGCCTTATGCGTTGGGCACTTGTCGTGCAAAATTATAATTTGGAGATCCGCCACAAAAAGGGGGTTGGATAATGTGTTGGCAGATGCTTTGTCTCGTGTTTAATGATCTAGGTTTTTTTGTTATCACCTAGGATTATTTTTGAATTTTGGGTGTTGTGATGGTACGTGTGTGTCGCAAACCATTGTGGTTTGCTCTTTTAAGGGTGGGAGTGTTACGGATACAGGTATCCTGTGTCCTGTGTTTTTCCTCTCCTTCTGCCCTAATCACAGGTGTCCTGTATGTTCCTGATTGGTGGTCGTTGAGATGTCTGCTGATTGCTAAGGTGGACCAATCAGTGAACATTCCTCGGCATGGCACCACCTGTTGCTGGTTTTTCAATCACACATCCCTTTGTATAAAAACCAGTCCGTTGTGTTTGTAGGAAGAAAAAATACTATTTCCGTATGTGAGTATGGATACTGTGGTATCCTGTGTATTGTGTACTCACTAAGTTTGGTTACTCTGTTTGGTAATTTTGTTAGAGACTGTTTCCGTGTGTGAGTATGGATACTGTGGTATCCTGTGTATTGTGTACTCACTAAATTTGGTTACTCTGTTTGGTAATTTTGTTAGAGACTATTTCCGTATGTGAGTATGGATACTGTGGTATCCTGTGTATTGTGTACTCACTAATTTGCTGATTACTCTGTTTGGTAACGTTGTGTGTTTCTGGGAAAAGGGGAGTTTAAGCAAGTTGCCCTTGGGCGTACATTACCCGTAGGAAGAAATCTGTCTAAAAACACTAGTTAGACCTGAGCGGACCACCCACTGTACTTTTGTATGACTAGCAGTAGCTTAGCGGTTCTTGAGGCAGGCAAGATCAGTTTAGGGGTGTTTTACACTATTGTTTCATTTCTTGGGTCCTGCTCAGCCCTTTTTCCCAAACCTTTACCGTGTGTTCAGCAATAAACCTTTTATGTTTGACGGTAGTTTATGGTTGTCGTGTAGTTTTTCGTTCTCACTGTTCCATGTCACACTTATAATTTGCATGAATTATGTTACGGGTCTCATGTCCATCACCCTAGACGTTTAAAGCCACGGGGTTCGTAACAGGCATGTATATGTGTTTTCTTGAGCAGGGGGACCTTGCGGGCGCTGCAGGATTTCAGTCCTTCACGGCATAGTGTGTTAACAATTGTTTTCTTGTTGACTATGGTCCCAGCTGCCTTGAGATCATTGACAAGATCCTCCTGTGTAGTTCTGGGCTGATTCCTCACCGTTCTCATGATCATTGCAACTCCACGAGATGAGATCTTGCATGGAGCCCCAGGCCGAGGGAGATTGCAGGTATTTTGTGTTTCTTCCATTTGCGAATAATCGCACCAACTGTTGTCACCTTCTCACCAAGCTGCTTGGTGATGGTCTTGTAGCCCATTCCAGGCTTGTGTAGGTCTACAATCTTGTCCCTGACATCCTTGGAGAGCTCTTTGGTGGAGAGTTTGGAATCTGATTGATTGATTGCTTCTGTGGACAGGTGTCTTTTATACAGGTAACAAACTGAGATTAGGAGCACTCCCTTTAAGAGTGTGCTCCTAATCTCAGCTCGTTACCTGTATAAAAGACACCTGGGAGCCAGAAATCTTTCTGATTGAGAGGGGGTCAAATACTTATTTCCCTCATTAAAATGCAAATCAATTTATAACATTTTTGACATGCGTTTTTCTGGATTTTTTTGTTGTTATTCTGTCTCTCACTGTTCAAATAAACCTACCATTAAAATTATGGACTGATCATTTCTTTGTCAGTGGGCAAACGTACTAAATCAGCAGGGGATCAAATACTTTTTTCCCTCACTGTAACCCTTCTGGTGTAGGGTTTACCAAGGTGGATAGTATAATACAGGGTTTATACCATGGTGGATAGTTTTAAACAGGTTTTATACCAAGGTGGATAGTTTAATACAGATTTTATACCAAGGTGGACAGTTTTAAACAGGTTTTATACCCAGGTGGATAGTATAATACAGGGTTTATACCAAGGTGGATAGCTTTACCATTCCTTCTGCAGTATAAGTTACAAAACAGTGTCACGTTCGTTGAGTAAAGGATTGGACCAAAGACGTACATTGTCGTTTATTTAATTAAACACCGACAAAAAAACAAAAGCAACGTAACGTGAAGCCAAACTGAAACAAGATCCCACAACATAGGTAGGCAAAATGGCTGCCTAAGTATGATCCCCAATCAGAGACAATGATCGACAGCTGCCTCTGATTGGGAACCACACCCGGCCAACATAGATATAGATAATATAGATAATCACACCCTGACCAAAACAACTAGAGAACTCTATGTCAGGGCATGACGAACAGAACAAAAAGCAGGACATCAAAATATATTCTTCATCTAAACAATGAAGCCAGACCAGTCTAAAAGCATGATACAGTAAGCATAACAGCCTTACGTCACAGTAACTACGGGGTCAGTAAGCATAACAGCCTAACGTCACAGTAACTACGGGGTCAGTAAGCATAACAGCCTAACGTCACAGTAACTACAGGGTCAGTAAGCATAACAGCCTAACGTCACAGTAACTACAGGGTCAGTAAGCATAACAGCCTAACGTCACAGTAACTACGGGGTCAGTAAGCATAACAGCCTAATGTCACAGTAACTACGGGGTCAGTAAGCATAACAGCCTAACGTCACAGTAACTACAGGGTCAGTAAGCATAACAGCCTAACGTCACAGTAACTACGGGGTCAGTAAGCATAACAGCCTAATGTCACAGTAACTACGGGGTCAGTAAGCATAACAGCCTAACGTCACAGTAACTACGGGGTCAGTAAGCATAACAGCCTAACGTCACAGTAACTACGGGGTCAGTAAGCATAACAGCCTAACGTCACAGTAACTACGGGGTCAGTAAGCATAACAGCCTAACATCACAGTAACTACGGGGTCAGTAAGCATAACAGCCTAACGTCACAGTAAATACAGGGTCAGTAAGCATAACAGCCTAACGTCACAGTAACTACGGGGTCAGTAAGCAAAACAGCCTAACGTCACAGTAACTACAGGGTCAGTAAGCATAACAGCTTTAAGTCAAAGTAACTACGGGGTCAGTAAGTATAACAGCCTAACGTCACAGTAACTACAGGGTCAGTAAGCATAACAGCTTTAAGTCACAGTAACTACGGGGTCAGTAAGTATAACAGCCTAACGTCACAGTAACTACTGGGTCAGTAAGCACAACAGCCTAACCTCACAGTAACTACAGGGTCAGTAAGCATAACAGCCTAACGTCACAGTAACTACGGGGTCAGTAAGCATAACAGCCTAACGTCACAGTAACTACAGGATCAGTAAGCATAACAGCCTAACGTCACAGTAACTACTGGGTCAGTAAGCATAACAGCCTAACGTCACAGTAACTACTGGGTCAGTAAGCATAACAGCCTAACGTCACAATAACTACAGGGTCAGTAAGCATAACAGCCTAACGTCACAGTAACTACTGGGTCAGTAAGCATAACAGCCTAACGTCACAGTAACTACGGGGTCAGTAAGCATAACAGCCTAACCTCACAGTAACTACAGGGTCAGTAAGCATAACAGCCTAACGTCACAGTAACTACGGGGTCAGTAAGCATAACAGCCTAACGTCACAGTAACTACAGGGTCAGTAAGCATAACAGCCTAACGTCACAGTAACTACAGGGTCAGTAAGCATTACAGCCTTAAGTCACAGTAACTACGGGGTCAGTAAGCATAACAGCCTAACGTCACAGTAACTACAGGGTCAGTAAGCATAACAGCCTTAAGTCACACTAACTACAGGGTCAGTAAGCATAACAGCCTAACGTCACAGTAACTACGGTGTCAGTAAGCATAACAGCCTTAAGTCACAGTAACTACAGGGTCTGTAAGCATAACAGCCTAACGTCACAGTAACTACGGGGTCAGTAAGCATAACAGCCTAATGTCACAGTAAATACGGGGTCAGTAAGCATAACAGCCTAACGTCACAGTAACTACAGGGTCAGTAAGCATAACAGCCTAACGTCACAGTAACTACAGGGTCAGTAAGCATAACAGCCTAACGTCACAGTAACTACAGGGTCAGTAAGCATAACAGCCTAACGTCACAGAAACTACGGGGTCAGTAAGCACAACAGCCTAACGTCACAGTAACTACGGGATCAGTAAGCATAGCAGCCTAACGTCACAGTAACTACAGGGTCAGTAAGCATAACAGCCTAACGTCACAGTAACTACTGGGTCAGTGAGCATAACAGCCTAACGTCACAGTAACTACGGGGTCAGTGAGCATAACAGCCTAACATCACAGTAACTACGGGGTCAGTAAGCACAACAGCCTAACGTCACAGTAACTACGGGGTCAGTAAGCATAACAGCCTAACGTCACAGTAACTACGGGGTCAGTAAGCATAACAGCCTAACGTCATAGTAACTACGGGGTCAGTAAGCATAACAGCCTAACGTCACAGTAACTACGGGGTCAATAAGCATAACAGCCTAACGTCACAGTAACTACATGGTCAGTAAGCATAACAGCCTAACGTCACAGTAACTACTGGGTCAGTAAGCATAACAGCCTAACGTCACAGTAACTACGGGGTCAGTAAGCATAACAGCATAACGTCACAGTAACTACAGGGTCAGTAAGCATAACAGCTTAATGTCACAGTAACTACGGGGTCAGTAAGCATAACAGCCTAACGTCACAGTAACTACGGGGTCAGTAAGCATAACAGCCTAACGTCACAGTAACTACAGGGTCAGTAAGCATAACAGCCTAACGTCACAGTAACTACAGGGTCAGTAAGCATAACAGCCTAACGTCACAGTAACTACGGGGTCAGAAAGCATAACAGCCTAACGTCACAGTAACTACGGGGTCAGTAAGCATAACAGCCTAACGTCACAGTAACTACAGGGTCAGTACGCATAACAGCCTAACGTCACAGTAACTACAGGATCAGTAAGCATAACAGCCTAACGTCACAGTAACTACGGGGTCAGTAAGCATAACAGCCTAACGTCACAGTAACTACAGGGTCAGTAAGCATAACAGCCTTAAGTCACAGTAACTACGGGGTCAGTAAGCATAACAGCCTTACGTCACAGTAACTACGGGGTCAGTAAGCATAACAGCCTAACGTCACAGTAACTACAGGTTCAGTAAGCATAAAAGCCTAACGTCACAGTAACTACGGGGTCAGTAAGCATAACAGCCTAACGTCACAGTAACTACAGGGTCAGTAAGCATACCAGCCTTAAGTCACAGTAACTACAGGGTCAGTAAGCATAACAGCCTAACGTCACAGTAACTACTGGGTCAGTAAGCATAACAGCCTAACGTCACAGTAACTATGGGGTCAGTGAGCATAACAGCCTAATGTCACAGTACCTACGGGGTCAGTAAGCATAACAGCCTAACGTCACAGTAACTACTGGGTCAGTAAGCATAACAGCCTAACGTCACAGTAACTACGGGGTCAGTAAGCATAACAGCCTAACGTCACAGTAACTACGGGGTCAGTAAGCATAACAGCCTAACGTCACAGTAACTACAGGGTCAGTAAGCATAACAGCCTTAAGTCACAGTAACTACGGGGTCAGTAAGCATAACAGCCTTACGTCACAGTAACTACGGGGTCAGTAAGCATAACAGCCTAACGTCACAGTAACTACAGGTTCAGTAAGCATAAAAGCCTAACGTCACAGTAACTACGGGGTCAGTAAGCATAACAGCCTAACGTCACAGTAACTACAGGGTCAGTAAGCATACCAGCCTTAAGTCACAGTAACTACAGGGTCAGTAAGCATAACAGCCTAACGTCACAGTAACTACTGGGTCAGTAAGCATAACAGCCTAACGTCACAGTAACTATGGGGTCAGTGAGCATAACAGCCTAATGTCACAGTACCTACGGGGTCAGTAAGCATAACAGCCTAACGTCACAGTAACTACTGGGTCAGTAAGCATAACAGCCTAACGTCATAGTAACTACGGGGTCAGTAAGCATAACAGCCTAACGTCACAGTAACTACGGGGTCAGTAAGCATAACAGCCTAACGTCATAGTAACTACGGGGTCAGTAAGCATAACAGCCTAACGTCACAGTAACTACGGGGTCAATAAGCATAACAGCCTAACGTCACAGTAACTACATGGTCAGTAAGCATAACAGCCTAACGTCACAGTAACTACTGGGTCAGTAAGCATAACAGCCTAACGTCACAGTAACTACGGGTCAGTAAGCATAACAGCATAACGTCACAGTAACTACAGGGTCAGTAAGCATAACAGCTTAATGTCACAGTAACTACGGGGTCAGTAAGCATAACAGCCTAACGTCACAGTAACTACGGGGTCAGTAAGCATAACAGCCTAACGTCACAGTAACTACAGGGTCAGTAAGCATAACAGCCTAACGTCACAGTAACTACAGGGTCAGTAAGCATAACAGCCTAACGTCACAGTAACTACGGGGTCAGAAAGCATAACAGCCTAACGTCACAGTAACTACGGGGTCAGTAAGCATAACAGCCTAACGTCACAGTAACTACAGGGTCAGTACGCATAACAGCCTAACGTCACAGTAACTACAGGGTCAGTAAGCATAACAGCCTAACGTCACAGTAACTACGGGGTCAGTAAGCATAACAGCCTAACGTCACAGTAACTACAGGGTCAGTAAGCATAACAGCCTTAAGTCACAGTAACTCACGGGGTCAGTAAGCATAACAGCCTTACGTCACAGTAACTACGGGGTCAGTAAGCATAACAGCCTAACGTCACAGTAACTACAGGTTCAGTAAGCATAAAAGCCTAACGTCACAGTAACTACGGGGTCAGTAAGCATAACAGCCTAACGTCACAGTAACTACAGGGTCAGTAAGCATACCAGCCTTAAGTCACAGTAACTACAGGGTCAGTAAGCATAACAGCCTAACGTCACAGTAACTACTGGGTCAGTAAGCATAACAGCCTAACGTCACAGTAACTATGGGGTCAGTGAGCATAACAGCCTAATGTCACAGTACCTACGGGGTCAGTAAGCATAACAGCCTAACGTCACAGTAACTACTGGGTCAGTAAGCATAACAGCCTAACGTCACAGTAACTACAGGGTCAGTAAGCATAACAGCCTAACGTCACAGTAACTACGGGGTCAGTAAGCATAACAGCCTAACGTCACAGTAACTACAGGGTCAGTAAGCATACCAGCCTTAAGTCACAGTAACTACAGGGTCAGTAAGCATAACAGCCTAACGTCACAGTAACTACGGGGTCAGTGAGCATAACAGCCTAACGTCACAGTAACTACAGGGTCAGTAAGCATAACAGCCTAACGTCACAGTAACTACTGGGTCAGTAAGCATAACAGCCTAACGTCACAGTAACTACGGGGTCAGTAAGCATAACAGCTTAACGTCACAGTAACTACAGGGTCAGTAAGCATAACAGTCTAACGTCACAGTAACTACAGGGTCAGTAAATATAACAGCCTAACGTCACAGTAACTACAGGGTCAGTAAGCATAACAGCCTAACGTCACAGTAACTACAGGGTCAGTAAGCATAACAGCCTAACGTCACAGTAACTACGGGGTCAGTAAGCATAACAGCCTAACGTCACAGTAACTACGGGGTCAGTAAGCATAACAGCCTAACGTCACAGTAACTACAGGGTCAGTAAGCATAACAGCCTAACGTCACAGTAACTACGGGGTCAGTAAGCATAACAGCCTAACGTCACAGTAACTACAGGGTCAGTAAGCATAACAGCCTAACGTCACAGTAACTACGGGGTCAGTAAGCATAACAGCCTAACGTCACAGTAACTACAGGGTCAGTAAGCATAACAGCCTTAAGTCACAGTAACTATGGGGTCAGTAAGCATAACAGCCTAACGTCACAGTCATTACAGGGTCAGTAAGCATAACAGCCTTAAGTCACAGTAACTACAGGGTCAGTAAGCATAACAGCCTAACGTCACAGTCATTACAGGGTCAGTAAGCATAACAGCCTAACGTCACAGTAACTACGGGGTCAGTAAGCATAACAGCCTAACGTCACAGTAACTACGGGGTCAGTAAGCATAACAGCCTAACGTCACAGTAACTACAGGGTCAGTAAGCATAACAGCCTAACGTCACAGTAAATACTGGGTCAGTAAGCATAACAGCCTAACGTCACAGTAACTACAGGGTCAGTAAGCATAACAGCCTAACGTCACAGTAAATACTGGGTCAGTAAGCATAACAGCCTAACGTCACAGTAAATACTGGGTCAGTAAGCATAACAGCCTAACGTCACAGTAACTACGGGGTCAGTAAGCATAACAGCCTAACGTCACAGTAACTACGGGTCAGTAAGCATAACAGCCTAACGTCACAGTAACTACAGGGACAGTAAGCATAACAGACTAACGTCACAGTAACTACAGGGTCAGTAAGCATAACAGCCTTAAGTCACAGTAACTACGGGGTCAGTAAGCATAACAGCCTAACGTCACAGTAACTACAGGGTCAGTAAGCATAACAGCCTAACGTCACAGTAACTACAGGGTCAGTAAGCATAACAGCTTAACGTCACAGTAACTACAGGGTCAGTAAGCATAACAGCCTAAATTCACAGTAACTACGGGGTCAGTAAGCATAACAGCCTAACGTCACAGTAACTACTGGGTCAGTAAGCATAACAGCTTAACGTCACAGTAACTACAGGGTCAGTAAGCATAACAGTCTAACGTCACAGTAACTACAGGGTCAGTAAGCATAACAGCCTAACGTCACAGTAACTACAGGGTCAGTAAGCATAACAGCCTTAAGTCACAGTAACTATGGGGTCAGTAAGCATAACAGCCTAACGTCACAGTAACTACAGGGTCAGTAAGCATAACAGCCTAACGTCACAGTAACTACAGGGTCAGTAAGCATAACAGCCTAACGTCACAGTAACTACGGGGTCAGTAAGCATAACAGCCTAACGTCACAGTAACTACAGGGTCAGTAAGCATACCAGCCTTAAGTCACAGTAACTACAGGGTCAGTAAGCATAACAGCCTAACGTCACAGTAACTACGGGGTCAGTGAGCATAACAGCCTAACGTCACAGTAACTACGGGGTCAGTAAGCATAACAGCCTAACGTCACAGTAACTACGGGGTCAGTAAGCATAACAGCCTAACGTCACAGTAACTACGGGGTCAGTAAGCATAACAGCCTAACGTCACAGTAACTACGGGGTCAGTAAGCATAACAGCCTAACGTCACAGTAACTACGGGGTCAGTAAGCATAACAGCCTAACGTCACAGTAACTACGGGGTCAGTAAGCATAACAGCCTAACGTCACAGTAACTACAGGGTCAGTAAGCATAACAGCCTAACGTCACAGTAACTACTGGGTCAGTAAGCATAACAGCCTAACGTCACAGTAACTACGGGGTCAGTAAGCATAACAGCTTAACGTCACAGTAACTACAGGGTCAGTAAGCATAACAGTCTAACGTCACAGTAACTACAGGGTCAGTAAGCATAACAGCCTAACGTCACAGTAACTACAGGGTCAGTAAGCATAACAGCCTAACGTCACAGTAACTACAGGGTCAGTAAGCATAACAGCCTAACGTCACAGTAACTACGGGGTCAGTAAGCATAACAGCCTAACGTCACAGTAACTACGGGGTCAGTAAGCATAACAGCCTAACGTCACAGTAACTACAGGGTCAGTAAGCATAACAGCCTAACGTCACAGTAACTACGGGGTCAGTAAGCATAACAGCCTAACGTCACAGTAACTACAGGGTCAGTAAGCATAACAGCCTAACGTCACAGTAACTACAGGGTCAGTAAGCATAACAGCCTAACGTCACAGTAACTACGGGGTCAGAAAGCATAACAGCCTAACGTCACAGTAACTACAGGGTCAGTAAGCATAACAGCCTAACGTCACAGTAACTACGGGGTCAGTAAGCATAACAGCCTAACGTCACAGTAACTACAGGGTCAGTAAGCATAACAGCCTTAAGTCACAGTAACTACGGGGTCAGTAAGCATAACAGCCTTACGTCACAGTAACTACGGGGTCAGTAAGCATAACAGCCTAACGTCACAGTAACTACGGGGTCAGTAAGCATAACAGCCTAACGTCACAGTAACTACAGGGTCAGTAAGCATAACAGCCTTAAGTCACAGTAACTATGGGGTCAGTAAGCATAACAGCCTAACGTCACAGTCATTACAGGGTCAGTAAGCATAACAGCCTTAAGTCACAGTAACTACAGGGTCAGTAAGCATAACAGCCTAACGTCACAGTCATTACAGGGTCAGTAAGCATAACAGTCTAACGTCACAGTAACTACGGGGTCAGTAAGCATAACAGCCTAACGTCACAGTAACTACGGGGTCAGTAAGCATAACAGCCTAACGTCACAGTAACTACAGGGTCAGTAAGCATAACAGCCTAACGTCACAGTAAATACTGGGTCAGTAAGCATAACAGCCTAACGTCACAGTAACTACAGGGTCAGTAAGCATAACAGCCTAACGTCACAGTAAATACTGGGTCAGTAAGCATAACAGCCTAACGTCACAGTAAATACTGGGTCAGTAAGCATAACAGCCTAACGTCACAGTAACTACGGGGTCAGTAAGCATAACAGCCTAACGTCACAGTAACTACGGGGTCAGTAAGCATAACAGCCTAACGTCACAGTAACTACAGGGACAGTAAGCATAACAGCCTAACGTCACAGTAACTACAGGGTCAGTAAGCATAACAGCCTTAAGTCACAGTAACTACGGGGTCAGTAAGCATAACAGCCTAACGTCACAGTAACTACAGGGTCAGTAAGCATAACAGCCTAACGTCACAGTAACTACAGGGTCAGTAAGCATAACAGCTTAACGTCACAGTAACTACAGGGTCAGTAAGCATAACAGCCTAAATTCACAGTAACTACGGGGTCAGTAAGCATAACAGCCTAACGTCACAGTAACTACTGGGTCAGTAAGCATAACAGCTTAACGTCACAGTAACTACAGGGTCAGTAAGCATAACAGTCTAACGTCACAGTAACTACAGGGTCAGTAAGCATAACAGCCTAACGTCACAGTAACTACAGGGTCAGTAAGCATAACAGCCTTAAGTCACAGTAACTATGGGGTCAGTAAGCATAACAGCCTAACGTCACAGTAACTACAGGGTCAGTAAGCATAACAGCCTAACGTCACAGTAACTACAGGGTCAGTAAGCATAACAGCCTAACGTCACAGTAACTACGGGGTCAGTAAGCATAACAGCCTAACTTCACAGTAACTACAGGGTCAGTAAGCATACCAGCCTTAAGTCACAGTAACTACAGGGTCAGTAAGCATAACAGCCTAACGTCACAGTAACTACGGGGTCAGTGAGCATAACAGCCTAACGTCACAGTAACTACGGGTCAGTAAGCATAACAGCCTAACGTCACAGTAACTACGGGGTCAGTAAGCATAACAGCCTAACGTCACAGTAACTACGGGGTCAGTAAGCATAACAGCCTAACGTCACAGTAACTACGGGGTCAGTAAGCATAACAGCCTAACGTCACAGTAACTACGGGGTCAGTAAGCATAACAGCCTAACGTCACAGTAACTACGGGGTCAGTAAGCATAACAGCCTAACGTCACAGTAACTACAGGGTCAGTAAGCATAACAGCCTAATGTCACAGTACCTACGGGGTCAGTAAGCATAACAGCCTAACGTCACAGTAACTACGGGGTCAGTAAGCATAACAGCCTAACGTCACAGTAAATACGGGGTCAGTAAGCATAACAGCCTAACGTCACAGTAACTACGGGGTCAGTAAGCATAACAACCTAACGTCACAGTAACTACAGGGTCAGTAAGCATAACAGCCTAACGTCACAGTAACTACTGGGTCAGTAAGCATAACAGCCTAACGTCACAGTAACTACGGGGTCAGTAAGCATAACAGCTTAACGTCACAGTAACTACAGGGTCAGTAAGCATAACAGCCTAACGTCACAGTAACTACGGGGTCAGTAAGCATAACAGCCTAACGTCACAGTAACTACAGGGTCAGTAAGCATAACAGCCTAATGTCACAGTAACTACGGGGTCAGTAAGCATAACAGCGTAAAGTCACAGTAACTACGGGGTCAGTAAGCATAACAGCCTAACGTCACATTAACTACAGGGTCAGTAAGCATAACAGCCTAACGTCACAGTAACTACAGGGTCAGTAAGCATAACAGCCTAACGTCACAGTAACTACAGGGTCAGTAAGCATAACAGCCTAACGTCACAGTAACTACGGGGTCAGTAAGCATAACAGCCTAACGTCACAGTAACTACAGGGTCAGTAAGCATACCAGCCTTAAGTCACAGTAACTACAGGGTCAGTAAGCATAACAGCCTAACGTCACAGTAACTACGGGGTCAGTGAGCATAACAGCCTAACGTCACAGTAACTACGGGGTCAGTAAGCATAACAGCCTAACGTCACAGTAACTACGGGGTCAGTAAGCATAACAGCCTAACGTCACAGTAACTACGGGGTCAGTAAGCATAACAGCCTAACGTCACAGTAACTACGGGTCAGTAAGCATAACAGCCTAACGTCACAGTAACTACGGGGTCAGTAAGCATAACAGCCTAACGTCACAGTAACTCACGGGGTCAGTAAGCATAACAGCCTAACGTCACAGTAACTACAGGGTCAGTAAGCATAACAGCCTAACGTCACAGTAACTACTGGGTCAGTAAGCATAACAGCCTAACGTCACAGTAACTACGGGGTCAGTAAGCATAACAGCTTAACGTCACAGTAACTACAGGGTCAGTAAGCATAACAGTCTAACGTCACAGTAACTACAGGGTCAGTAAGCATAACAGCCTAACGTCACAGTAACTACAGGGTCAGTAAGCATAACAGCCTAACGTCACAGTAACTACAGGGTCAGTAAGCATAACAGCCTAACGTCACAGTAACTACGGGGTCAGTAAGCATAACAGCCTAACGTCACAGTAACTACGGGGTCAGTAAGCATAACAGCCTAACGTCACAGTAACTACAGGGTCAGTAAGCATAACAGCCTAACGTCACAGTAACTACGGGTCAGTAAGCATAACAGCCTAACGTCACAGTAACTACAGGGTCAGTAAGCATAACAGCCTAACGTCACAGTAACTACGGGGTCAGTAAGCATAACAGCCTAACGTCACAGTAACTACAGGGTCAGTAAGCATAACAGCCTTAAGTCACAGTAACTATGGGGTCAGTAAGCATAACAGCCTAACGTCACAGTCATTACAGGGTCAGTAAGCATAACAGCCTTAAGTCACAGTAACTACAGGGTCAGTAAGCATAACAGCCTAACGTCACAGTCATTACAGGGTCAGTAAGCATAACAGCCTAACGTCACAGTAACTACGGGGTCAGTAAGCATAACAGCCTAACGTCACAGTAACTACGGGGTCAGTAAGCATAACAGCCTAACGTCACAGTAACTACAGGGTCAGTAAGCATAACAGCCTAACGTCACAGTAAATACTGGGTCAGTAAGCATAACAGCCTAACGTCACAGTAACTACAGGGTCAGTAAGCATAACAGCCTAACGTCACAGTAAATACTGGGTCAGTAAGCATAACAGCCTAACGTCACAGTAAATACTGGGTCAGTAAGCATAACAGCCTAACGTCACAGTAACTACGGGGTCAGTAAGCATAACAGCCTAACGTCACAGTAACTACGGGGTCAGTAAGCATAACAGCCTAACGTCACAGTAACTACAGGGACAGTAAGCATAACAGCCTAACGTCACAGTAACTACAGGGTCAGTAAGCATAACAGCCTTAAGTCACAGTAACTACGGGGTCAGTAAGCATAACAGCCTAACGTCACAGTAACTACAGGGTCAGTAAGCATAACAGCCTAACGTCACAGTAACTACAGGGTCAGTAAGCATAACAGCTTAACGTCACAGTAACTACAGGGTCAGTAAGCATAACAGCCTAACGTCACAGTAACTACGTGGTCAGTAAGCATAACAGCCTAACGTCACAGTAACTACAGGGTCAGTAAGCATAACAGCCTAATGTCACAGTAACTACGGGGTCAGTAAGCATAACAGCGTAAAGTCACAGTAACTACGGGGTCAGTAAGCATAACAGCCTAACGTTACATTAACTACAGGGTCAGTAAGCATAACAGCCTAACGTCACAGTAACTACAGGGTCAGTAAGCATAACAGCCTAACGTCACAGTAACTACAGGGTCAGTAAGCATAACAGCCTAACGTCACAGTAACTACGGGGTCAGTAAGCATAACAGCTTAACGTCACAGTAACTACAGGGTCAGTAAGCATAACAGCCTAACGTCACAGTAACTACGGGGTCAGTAAGCATAACAGCCTAACGTCACAGTAACTACAGGGTCAGTAAGCATAACAGCCTAATGTCACAGTAACTACGGGGTCAGTAAGCATAACAGCGTAAAGTCACAGTAACTACGGGGTCAGTAAGCATAACAGCCTAACGTCACATTAACTACAGGGTCAGTAAGCATAACAGCCTAACGTCACAGTAACTACAGGGTCAGTAAGCATAACAGCCTAACGTCACAGTAACTACAGGGTCAGTAAGCATAACAGCCTAACGTCACAGTAACTACGGGGTCAGTAAGCATAACAGCCTAACGTCACAGTAACTACAGGGTCAGTAAGCATACCAGCCTTAAGTCACAGTAACTACAGGGTCAGTAAGCATAACAGCCTAACGTCACAGTAACTACGGGGTCAGTGAGCATAACAGCCTAACGTCACAGTAACTACGGGGTCAGTAAGCATAACAGCCTAACGTCACAGTAACTACGGGGTCAGTAAGCATAACAGCCTAACGTCACAGTAACTACGGGGTCAGTAAGCATAACAGCCTAACGTCACAGTAACTACGGGGTCAGTAAGCATAACAGCCTAACGTCACAGTAACTACGGGGTCAGTAAGCATAACAGCCTAACGTCACAGTAACTACGGGGTCAGTAAGCATAACAGCCTAACGTCACAGTAACTACAGGGTCAGTAAGCATAACAGCCTAACTTCACAGTAACTACTGGGTCAGTAAGCATAACAGCCTAACGTCACAGTAACTACTGGGTCAGTAAGCATAACAGCTTAACGTCACAGTAACTACAGGGTCAGTAAGCATAACAGTCTAACGTCACAGTAACTACAGGGTCAGTAAGCATAACAGCCTAACGTCACAGTAACTACAGGGTCAGTAAGCATAACAGCCTAATGTCACAGTAACTACGGGGTCAGTAAGCATAACAGCTTAACGTCACAGTAACTACAGGGTCAGTAAGCATAACAGTCTAACGTCACAGTAACTACAGGGTCAGTAAGCATAACAGCCTAACGTCACAGTAACTACAGGGTCAGTAAGCATAACAGCCTAACGTCACAGTAACTACAGGGTCAGTAAGCATAACAGCCTAACGTCACAGTAACTACGGGGTCAGTAAGCATAACAGCCTAACGTCACAGTAACTACGGGTCAGTAAGCATAACAGCCTAACGTCACAGTAACTACAGGGTCAGTAAGCATAACAGCCTAACGTCACAGTAACTACGGGGTCAGTAAGCATAACAGCCTAACGTCACAGTAACTACAGGGTCAGTAAGCATAACAGCCTAACGTCACAGTAACTACGGGTCAGTAAGCATAACAGCCTAACGTCACAGTAACTACAGGGTCAGTAAGCATAACAGCCTTAAGTCACAGTAACTATGGGGTCAGTAAGCATAACAGCCTAACGTCACAGTCATTACAGGGTCAGTAAGCATAACAGCCTTAAGTCACAGTAACTACAGGGTCAGTAAGCATAACAGCCTAACGTCACAGTCATTACAGGGTCAGTAAGCATAACAGCCTAACGTCACAGTAACTACGGGGTCAGTAAGCATAACAGCCTAACGTCACAGTAACTACGGGGTCAGTAAGCATAACAGCCTAACGTCACAGTAACTACAGGGTCAGTAAGCATAACAGCCTAACGTCACAGAAAATACTGGGTCAGTAAGCATAACAGCCTAACGTCACAGTAACTACAGGGTCAGTAAGCATAACAGCCTAACGTCACAGTAAATACTGGGTCAGTAAGCATAACAGCCTAACGTCACAGTAAATACTGGGTCAGTAAGCATAACAGCCTAACGTCACAGTAACTACGGGGTCAGTAAGCATAACAGCCTAACGTCACAGTAACTACGGAGTCAGTAAGCATAACAGCCTAACGTCACAGTAACTACAGGGACAGTAAGCATAACAGCCTAACGTCACAGTAACTACAGGGTCAGTAAGCATAACAGCCTTAAGTCACAGTAACTACAAGGGTCAGTAAGCATAACAGCCTAACGTCACAGTAACTACAGGGTCAGTAAGCATAACAGCCTAACGTCACAGTAACTACAGGGTCAGTAAGCATAACAGCCTAACGTCACAGTAACTACGGGGTCAGTAAGCATAACAGCCTAACGTCACAGTAACTACGTGGTCAGTAAGCATAACAGCCTAACGTCACAGTAACTACGGGGTCAGTAAGCATAACAGCCTAACGTCACAGTAACTACGGGGTCAGTAAGCATAACAGCCTAACGTCACAGTAACTACGGGGTCAGTAAGCATAACTGCCTAACGTCACAGTAACTACGGGGTCAGTAAGCATAACAGCCTAACGTCACAGTAACTACAGGGTCAGTAAGCATAACAGCCTAACGTCACAGTAACTACTGGGTCAGTAAGCATAACAGCCTAACGTCACAGTAACTACGGGGTCAGTAAGCATAACAGCTTAACGTCACAGTAACTACAGGGTCAGTAAGCATAACAGTCTAACGTCACAGTAACTACAGGGTCAGTAAGCATAACAGCCTAACGTCACAGTAACTACAGGGTCAGTAAGCATAACAGCCTAACGTCACAGTAACTACAGGGTCAGTAAGCATAACAGCCTAACGTCACAGTAACTACGGGGTCAGTAAGCATAACAGCCTAACGTCACAGTAACTACGGGGTCAGTAAGCATAACAGCCTAACGTCACAGTAAATACTGGGTCAGTAAGCATAACAGCCTAACGTCACAGTAACTACAGGGTCAGTAAGCATAACAGCCTAACGTCACAGTAACTACGGGGTCAGTAAGCATAACAGCCTAACGTCACAGTAACTACAGGGTCAGTAAGCATAACAGCCTTAAGTCACAGTAACTATGGGGTCAGTAAGCATAACAGCCTAACATCACAGTCATTACAGGGTCAGTAAGCATAACAGCCTTAAGTCACAGTAACTACATGGTCAGTAAGCATAACAGCCTAACGTCACAGTCATTACAGGGTCAGTAAGCATAACAGCCTAACGTCACAGTAACTACGGGGTCAGTAAGCATAACAGCCTAACGTCACAGTAACTACGGGGTCAGTAAGCATAACAGCCTAACGTCACAGTAACTACAGGGTCAGTAAGCATAACAGCCTAACGTCACAGTAAATACTGGGTCAGTAAGCATAACAGCCTAACGTCACAGTAACTACAGGGTCAGTAAGCATAACAGCCTAACATCACAGTAAATACTGGGTCAGTAAGCATAACAGCCTAACGTCACAGTAAATACTGGGTCAGTAAGCATAACAGCCTAACGTCACAGTAACTACGGGGTCAGTAAGCATAACAGCCTAACGTCACATTAACTACGGGGTCAGTAAGCATAACACCCTAACGTCACAGTAACTACAGGGACAGTAAGCATAACAGCCTAACGTCACAGTAACTACAGGGTCAGTAAGCATAACATCCTAACGTCACAGTAACTACGGGGTCAGTAAGCATAACAGCCTAACGTCACAGTAACTACAGGGTCAGTAAGCATAGCAGCCTTATGTCACAGTATCTACGGGTTCAGTAAGCATAACAGCCTAACGTCACAGTAACTACAGGGTCAGTAAGCATAACAGCCTAACGTCACAGTAACTACGGGGTCAGTAAGCATAACAGCCTAACGTCACAGTAACTACAGGGTCAGTAAGCATAACAGCCTTAAGTCACAGTAACTACGGGTGTAACGATCCCGGCAGTCTGAGTCGGGTCCTGTCTGGTGACTAGTTTTCTGTTCGTGATCTCCAGTTTCCCGAGGGTTCGGGAACGCTCCGGGGAGCTCTCTTGATTTCCGCACCTGCATCCCATCAGCAATCTGCACACCTGGTCCTGATCATCACCCTTCTTAGGCTCTGGCCTAACATCCATTCCCTGCCGGATCGTTAGCCATGAACAGTAGGTTTACCAGAGTATCAGTCTTAGAGCCTAGCGTTAGTTTTGTTGTTTTTGCACCTTGTTGGTTTGTTGCTTACTTACCCCCGTTTTGTTCCATCTGCAGTCACCCGTCCGGAACCTTCATCCAACCTCTGCCTGGTGGTCGGCGGCTGCCGACCCAGGATGGGATCAACCACTGCACCCCAACAACTAATCAACGCCGCCCGCTCTGTTCCCTGGATTATTCAGCATCACTCTTGAACTTGTAAATAAACACTCACCTTCGTTTCAACTTACCTTGTCCTGGTCTGCTTCTGGGTTCTGGCTTAGCAACTCGTGACAGAACGATCCGGCCAGTAATGAACCCAGCGGACCTGGACTCTGTTCGCCATGCCATTACCCATCAGGAGAAGATGTTGGGCCATCATAGCACGGTACTACAGGAGATCGCGTTGTCAGTTCGGAACCTTTCTACCGGTCTGACGGAGGTCCAGAACCAACGCAAGTTTCCGGTGGAGGATCCACTACCGGTTTCACCCATCTCGCCTGCCGCTTCTGGAGCTGTGTCCTTCCGTGAGCCCAAGGTTCCGACGCCGGATAAATATGAGGGGGAGCTGGGAAGATGCCGTTCCTTCCTTATGCAGTGTGGATTAGTGTTCGATATACAGCCCTACTCTTATGCCACAGACAAGGCTAGGATAGCCTTTGTGATTGCGTTGCTGCGTGGTCGAGCGCTGGAGTGGGCTTCAGCCGTTTGGGAACGACAAGACCCCTGCATGGCTTCATACCAGGGGTTCACGGCCGAGATGAGGAAGCTCTTCGACCATTCCGTCCGAGGGAGGGACGCAGCTAGGCGCCTGTTTTCGCTTCACCAAGGAACTCGCAGCGTGGCCGACTTCGTGATCGAGTTCAAGACGTTGGCTGTGGAGAGTGGGTGGAACGAGGAGTCTCTGCAAGCGGCCTTTACCAGGGTCTGTCGGAGCAGCTCAAGGATGAGTTGATCTCCTATCCGGAGCCTAGTGACCTGGACAGCTTGGTAGCCTTGTCTATTCGGGTGGATAATCGAGTCCGAGAGCGAAGGAGGGAGAAGCAATGGGGTCCGTCCAATCGATCAGCTTTTCAGTTCCCAGTCGGGTCGGGTGGTGGACCAGAACACGTCGATCATTCTCCACCACAAAGGATTAGTGGAGAGGTCCTCTCTCCCGATTCTGAACCCATGCAAGTGGGGGCGGCACGGGTTAACCAAGGAGGAGCGTCAACATAGACGTAAGACCAACTGCTGCCTCTACTGTGGTAGCTCGGGACATTACATCTCCACTTGTTCCCGGCGGTCGTCAAACTGCCCGGCTCGCTAAAGTTGGGAGGACTTTTAGCGAGCCAGTTTCAACCTCTCAGTACCTCTGTCAGACCCCGTTTCCGGCTACCCTTGTGAACAGGAATCAGAGCTTAGCGATTAACGCTTTTATCGATTCAGGTGCCGATGGAAGCTTTCTTGATGCCGAGTTGGTGGAACAGCTGGGGCTTTCCAAGGAGCAATTGCCGGAAGCCATTGAAGCGACCACTCTGAACGGCAGTAGTCTGGCACGTATCACGATGAGGACTGAACCGGTTAAGATGCGGTTGTCGGGGAATCATTCTGAGATGATTTCATTCTTCATTCTGCCGTCTTCCCATGTTCCTCTGGTCCTTGGATACCCCTGGCTGAAGGAGCACAATCCCACGTTCGATTGGGTGACGGGCAAGGTAACGAGTTGGAGCCTTGATTGTCATGCTAACTGTCTCAAGACTGCCTGCCCCCATTCGGTTCCCAGTCAGGTGATTGAGGCTAAACCCCCCAGATTTGTCCCTGGTTCCCGAGACATATCACGATTTGGGGGAAGTTTTCAGTAAGCAGAAGGCTCTGTCACTCCCTCCCCACCCACCATATGATTGTGCCATCAACCTGTTCCCTGGAGCTGTCTACCCCAAGGGAAGGTTATACAGTATCTCCCGACCTGAACGTGAGGCTTTGGAGACCTACATCAAGGAGTCCCTAGCTGCTGGTCTCGTTCGTCCCTCGTCATCACCCCTGGGGGCAGGATTCTTCTTTGTGGGTAAGAAGGATGGCTCTCTTCGACCGTGTATTGATTATCGGGGGTTGAATGACATCACGGTCAAGAACAAGTATCCCCTGCCCTTGATGAGTTCTGCCTTCGACTCCTTACAGGGTGCTACGGTGTTCACCAAGCTAGACCTACGCAATGCGTATCACATGGTCCGGATCAGAGAGGGGGACGAGTGGTTGACGGGTTTCAATACACCGATGGGTCACTTCGGTATCAGGTGATGCCGTTTGGACTGACCAATGCTCCAGCGGTATTCCAGAGTATGGTGAACGACGTCCTGAGAGATATGATCGGTCTCTTTGTGTTTGTTTACCTGGATGACATTCTGATCTTCTCGAAGGAACCTTCCCGACCACGTCCAGCATGTCCGGCAGGTTCTGCAGCGATTGTTGGAGAATCGCCTGTTCGTGAAGGCCGAGAAGTGCGAGTTTCACGCCCACACGACATCCTTTCTCGGGTACATCATCTCCAGGGGAGAGATTAGGATGGACCAGGAGAAGGTTAGAGCGGTTCTGGAATGGGCCCAGCCCGGTACGAGATTGCAGCTCCAGAGATTTTTGGGGTTTGCGAATTTCTACCGCAGATTCATCCGGGATTACAGCCGTGTGGCCGCTCCGTTAACTGCCTTGACTTCCAGTATCAGGACCTTCAAGTGGAATCCGGAGGCGGATCGAGCGTTTCTGGATTTGAAGAGGCGATTCACCAACGCACCGATTCTCTCTCAACCGGACACGGCCCGTCAGTTCGTCGCTTGAAGTGGACGCGCTCTGATGTGGGAGTTGGCGCCATCCTGTCGCAGCGATGCTCCACGGACAGTAAACTCCATCCCTGCGCCTACTACTCTCGTCGCCTTTCGCCTGCGGAGAGGAATTACGATGTGGGTAACCGGGAGCTTCTCGGTGAAACTTGCCTTGGAGGAGTGGCGCCACTGGTTGGAGGGGGCGGAGCAACCGTTTATTGTCTGGACTGACCACAAGAATCTTGCTTACGTGCAATCGGCTAAACGTCTCAACTCCCGTCAGGCCAGGTGGGCGTTGTTTTTCGGACGATTCAAGTTTTCCCTGACGTTCCGACCTGGATCTAAGAACGGCAAGGCGGACGCCTTGTCCCGGATGTTCTCCAAGACGGAGGAGAGTGGGTCCAAGACCGAGACAATTCTCCCCCGGAACTGCGTCGTGGGAGCAGTTATGTGGAAGATTGAGGAGGAGGTGCTGGCGGCCCTTCGGACTCAGCCCGGTCCCGGTAACGGTCCACCCGGTCGGTTGTTTGTGCCTGAGTCGGTTCGTCCTGCTGTCCTCAAATGGTCCCACGCCAGCAAGATGGCTTGTCACCCTGGCGTGGCTCGGACAATGGCGTTTCTTCGCAGACGTTTTTGGTGGCCTGCCATGGCCGAGGATACTCGGGGTTTTGTTGCTGCCTGTCCAGTGTGTGCGCAGAATAAGAGTACCAATCGGCCCAGCTCTGGACTACTTCACCCCCCTTCCTATTCCCCGGCGACCATGGTCGCATCTGGCCCTGGACTTCGTCACTGGGCTGCCCGCTTCTGAGGGGAACACGGTCGTTCTGACTATCGTGGACAGATTCAGCAAGTTCGCCCACTTTGTGCCAATTGCCAAGCTTCCCTCTGCCTCGGAGACGTCCGAGATCCTGGTTAGGGAGGTTTTCAGGGTCCACGGTTTGCCCAGTGATATCGTTTCCGACCGTGGCCCTCAGTTTACCTCTGCTGTCTGGAAGTCCTTCTGTTTGGCCATTGGAGCTACAGTCAGTCTCACATCTGGTTTTCACCCCCAATCCAATGGTCAGGCGGAGAGAGCCAACCAGAAGATGGAATCCACGCTACGCTGCCTGGTCTCTTCCAACCCCACCTCCTGGGTCTCTCAGTTGCCTTGGGTTGAGTATGCCCACAATACTCTCCCCTACATCTGCCACTGGGATGTCTCCCTTCCAGTGCCTGTATGGCTACCAACCTCCCCTGTTTCCTTCTCAGGAGAAGGAGCTCTCAGTGCCTTCTGTTCAGGCCCATATTCGCCGTTGCCACCGGACCTGGCATCGGGCCAGAAAGGCACTCCTTAGAGTTTCGGACCGGTATCAGCTCCAGGCGAATCGTCGCCGGATCCCCGCTCCCACCTATTCCATCGGAGATAGGGTCTGGTTGGCCACACGGGATCTTCCGTTACGGACTGAGTCTAGGAAGTTGTTACCGGGTTCATTGGTCCGTTTGTGGTGGAGAAGGTGATCAATCCGGTGGCAGTTCGACTCAAACTCCCGAGGACGCTCAGAGTCCATCCCACCTTTCATGTCTCCTGCCTCAAGCCTGTTTTCCTCAGTCCTCTGTTGCCTCCTCCGCCTCCTCCTCCTCCTCCTCGGATGATCGGAGGTGGTCCTGCCTACACGGTGCGTCGCATCATGGATTCCAGACGGCGGGGCCGGGGTTTCCAGTATCTCGTGGACTGGGAGGGTATGGTCCTGAAGAGAGGAGTTGGATTCCGCGGCGACAGGTCCTAGATGCTGACCTCATCAGTGACTTCTACCGCCTCCATCCTGGCGCTCCGGGAGTCCGCCCGGTGGCGTTCGTCGGAGGGGGGTACTGTAACGATCCCGGCAGTCTGAGTCGGGTCCTGTCTGGTGACTAGTTTTCTGTTCGTGATCTCCAGTTTCCCGAGGGTTCGGGAACGCTCCGGGGAGCTCTCTTGATTTCCGCACCTGCATCCCATCAGCAATCTGCACACCTGGTCCTGATCATCACCCTTCTTAGGCTCTGGCCTAACATCCATTCCCTGCCGGATCGTTAGCCATGAACAGTAGGTTTACCAGAGTATCAGTCTTAGAGCCTAGCGTTAGTTTTGTTGTTTTTGCACCTTGTTGGTTTGTTGCTTACTTACCCCCGTTTTGTTCCATCTGCAGTCACCCGTCCGGAACCTTCATCCAACCTCTGCCTGGTGGTCGGCGGCTGCCGACCCAGGATGGGATCAACCACTGCACCCCCAACAACTAATCAACGCCGCCCGCTCTGTTCCCTGGATTATTCAGCATCACTCTTGAACTTGTAAATAAACACTCACCTTCGTTTCAACTTACCTTGTCCTGGTCTGCTTCTGGGTTCTGGCTTAGCAACTCGTGACAACGGGGTCAGTAAGCATAACAGCCTAACGTCACAGTAACTACATGGTCAGTAAGCATAACAGCCTAACTCACAGTAACTACGGGGTCAGTAAGCATAACAGCCTTACGTCACAGTAACTACGGGGTCAGTAAGCATAACAGCTTAACGTCACAGTAACTACAGGGTCAGTAAGCATAACAGCCTAACGTCACAGTAACTACGGGGTCAGTAAGTATAACAGCCTAACGTCACAGTAACTACAGGGTCAGTAAGCATAACACCCCAACGTCACAGTAACTACGGGGTCAGTAAGCATAACAGCCTAACGTCACAGTAACTACACGGTCAGTAAGCATAACAGCCTAACGTCACAGTAACTACAGGGTCAGTTAGCATAACAGCCTAACGTCACAGTAACTACGGGGTCAGTAAGCATAACAGCCTAACGTCACAGTAACTACAGGGTCAGTAAGCATAACAGCCTAACGTCACAGTAACTACAGGGTCAGTAAGCATAACAGCCTTAAGTCACAGTAACTACGGGGTCAGTAAGCATAACAGCCTAACGTCACAGTAACTACATGGTCAGTAAGCATAACAGCCTAACTCACAGTAACTACGGGGTCAGTAAGCATAACAGCCTTACGTCACAGTAACTACGGGGTCAGTAAGCATAACAGCTTAACGTCACAGTAACTACAGGGTCAGTAAGCATAACAGCCTAACGTCACAGTAACTACGGGGTCAGTAAGTATAACAGCCTAACGTCACAGTAACTACAGGGTCAGTAAGCATAACACCCCAACGTCACAGTAACTACGGGGTCAGTAAGCATAACAGCCTAACGTCACAGTAACTACGCGGTCAGTAAGCATAACAGCCTAACGTCACAGTAACTACAGGGTCAGTTAGCATAACAGCCTAACGTCACAGTAACTACGGGGTCAGTAAGCATAACAGCCTAACGTCACAGTAACTACAGGGTCAGTAAGCATAACAGCCTAACGTCACAGTAACTACGGGGTCAGTAAGCATAACAGCCTAACGTCACAGTAACTACAGGGTCAGTAAGCATAACAGCCTAACGTCACAGTAACTACTGGGTCAGTAAGCATAACAGCCTAACGTCACAGTAACTACAGGGTCAGTAAGCATAACAGCCTAACGTCACAGTAACTACGGGGTCAGTAAGCATAACAGCCTAACGTCACAGTAACTACGGGGTCAATCTATTTACTTCTCTGAATCATGTCCAGTGGAGAGCAGATCTTTCACCCCAAGTGTTTTCTAATCGTCAGCTGCTGAACTGGCCCAACTCATCTAACCTTCCCTGTTCTTATGTCTGTCTGGATTTCTCTTTACTTTTGACCACGGCCAATAGGACTCTTCTATCCCTCCCTGATCCCAACAGGTCAGGACTTTCTGATCTCCTCCAAGAGGGGAAGACTGAGTGACTGTTTAATCTCCAGTCAGGTCAAGGAATGTCTGAGCATGTTGGAGACAAGAGGAACTTCTAAATGTTACCCTATTCCCTATGTATACAGTGCTTCGGAAAGTATTCAGACTTTTTCCACATTTTGTTACGTTACGGCCTTAATTTAAAATTGATTACATAATTTTTTTTAATCCTCAGTAATCTATACTCAATACCCCATAACGACAAAGAGAAAACAGGTTTTAAGAAATGTATAAAAAATAAAAAACTGAAATACCTTGTTTACATAAGTATTCAGACCCGATGGTCACTCTGACAGAGCTCCAGATTTCCTCTGTGTAGATGGGAGAACCTTCCAGAAGGACAACCATCTCTGCAGCTAAACCAATCAGGACTTTATATTAGAATGGCCAGACGGAAGCATCTCCTCAGTAAAAGGCACATGACAGCCCACTTGGAGTTTGCCAATAGGCACCTAAAGACTCTCAGAGCATGAGAAACAAGATTGTCTGTTCGTATGAACCCAAGATCAACCTCTTTGGCCTGAATGCCAAGCGTCACATCTGGAGGAAACCTGGCACCATCCATACGGTGAAGCATGGTGGTGGTAGCATCATGCTGTGTGGATGTTTTTCATTGGCAGGGAGACTAGCCAGGATCGAGGCCAAAATGAACGAAGCAAAGTACAGAGAGATCCTTGGTAAAAACCTGCTCCTGAGCGCTCAGGACCTCAGACTGGGGCGAAGGTTCACCTTCCAACAAGACAACGACCCTAAGCACAGAGCCAAGACAACACAGGAGTGGCTTCGGGACTAGTCTCTGAATGTCCTTGAATTGGCCCAGCCAGAGCCCGGACTTGAACCCGATCGAACATCTCTGGAGAGACCTGAAAATTTAGTTGAAGTCGGAAGTTTACATACACTTAGGTTGGAGTCATTAAAACTCGTTTTTCAACCACTACACACATTTCTTGTTAACAAACTATAGTTTTGGCAAGTCGGTTAGGACATCTACTTTGTGCATGACACAAGTAATTTTTCCAACAATTAATTACATACAGATTATTTCACTTATAATTCACAGTATCACAATTCCAGTGGGTCAGAAGTTTACATAAACTAAATCGACTGTGCCTTTAAACAGCTTGGAAAATTCCAGAAAATGATGCCATGGATTTAGAAGCTTCTGATAGGCTAATTGACATCATTTGAGTCAATTGGAGGTGTACCTGTGGATGAATTTCAAGGCCTACCTTCAAACTCATCGCCTCGTTGCTTGACATCATGGGAAAATCAAAAGAAATCAGCCAAGACCTCAGAAAGAAAATTGTAGACCTCTGTCTGGTTCATCCTTGCGAGCAATTTCCAAATGCCTGAAGGTACCACATTCATCTGTACAAACAATAGTATGCAAGTATAAACACCATGGGACCACGAAGCCTTCATACCGCTCAGGAAGGAGACGCGTTCTGTCTCCTAGAGATGAACGTACTTTGGTGCGAAAAGTGCAAATCAATCCCTGAACAACAGCAAAGGACCATGTGAAGATGTTGAAGGAAACAGGTACAAAAGTAACTATATCCACAGTAAAAATAATCCTATATCGACATAACCTGAAAGGCCGCTCAGCAAGGAAGAAGCCATTGCTCCATAACCGCCATAAAAAAGCCAGACTACGGTTTGCAACTGCACATGTGGACAAAGATCGTACTTTTTGGAGAAATGTCCTCTGGTCTGATGAAACAAAAATAGAACTGTTTGGCCATAATGACAATCGTTATTTTTGGAGGAAAAAGGGGGTGCCTTGAATTATGTGGAAAATTATGTGGATATATTGAAGCAACATCTCAAGACATCAGGAAGTTAAAGCTTGGTCGCAAATGGGTCTTCCAAATGGACAATGACTCCAAGCATACTTCCAAAGTTGTGGCAAAATGGCTAAAGGACAACAAAGTCAAGGTATTGGAGTGGCCATCACAAAGCCCTGACCTCAATCCTATAGAACATTTGTGGGCAGAACTGAAAATGCGTGTGCGAGCAAGGAGGCCTACAAACCTGACTCAGTTACACCAGCTCTGTCAGGAGGAATGGGTCAAAATTCACCCAACTTATTGTGGGAAGCTTGTGGAAGGTTACCCGAAACGTTTGACCCAAGTTAAACAATGTAAAGGCAATGCTACCAAATACTAATTGAGTATATGTAAACTTCAAAGTACAACAATTGGATGTCTTTTATAAGTGGTGTTCAGGGGATGTCTTTTATAAGTGGTGTTCAGGGGATGTCTTTCATAAGTTGTGTTCAGGGGATGTCTTTTATAAGTGGTATTCAGGGGACGTCTTTTATAAGTGGTGTTCAGGAGATGTCTTTTATAAGTGGTGTTCAGGGGACGTCTTTTATAAGTGGTGTTCAGGGGATGTCTTTTATAAGTGGTGTTCAGGGGACGTCTTTTATAAGTGGTGTTCAGGGGATGTCTTTTATAAGTGGTGTTCAGGAGACATCTTTTATAAGTGGTGTTCAGGGGATGTCTTTTATAAGTGGTGTTCAGGGGATGTCTTTTATAAGTGGTGTTCAGGGGATGTCTTTCAGGGGCAACACTGAAGAGCAAGAAAATGAGTTGAAACAGAAGGAATGCTGTGATGCTGCTGCCATGAGAAAGAGCAGAGGAGCTGTGTTGGGTTGTGTATTATTATAGCAGGCACCTCCTTCTCCAGCTAGGCTCTGCTCTGCTCCCTCTGCCGTGCCAAGTACACTATCAAACAGGATCTACTGGGTCTGGATGAAAAACATCTTCCTGGGATAGGATGGGAGAGTTAGTGACCAGGGAAAACACAGAGAACGTAAAACAATTGTGCCATTTGTGGGGCAGAGCCTGGAGTGAACGTTGAGATAATTTTTTGCCCAATCTAAAGGCTATTAAGGAACTGGGTTTTGTCCCAAATGGAACCCTATTCCCTATATAGTGCACTACTTTAGACCAGATAATGGCACCCTATTCCCTATATAGTGCACTACTTTGACCAGTGCACTATATACAGTGGCTTGCGAAAGTATTCACTCTCCTTGGCATTTTTCCTATTATGTTGCCTTACAACCTGGAATTAAAATGGATTTTTGGGGTGGGTTGTATCATTTGATTTACACAACATGTCAACCACTTTGAAGATGCAAAATATTTTTTCTTGTGAAACAAACAAGACATAAGACAAGAAAAACAGACAACTTGAGCGTGCATAACTATTCACCCCCCATATTCTTTCCATTTTTTAATAATGGATGTAATGGTGCTCCGTGGGATCTTCAAAGTTTCTGATATTTTTTTATAACCCAACCCTGATCTGTACGTCTCCACAACTTTGTCCCTGACCTGTTTGGAGAGCTCCTTGGTCTTCATGGTGTCGCTTGCTTGGTGGTGCCCCTTGCTTAGTGGTGTTGCAGACTCTGGGGCCTTTCAGAACAGGTGTGTATTTGCTGAGATCATGTGACAGATCATGTGACACTTAGATTGCACAGAGGTTTATTTAACTAATTATGTGACTTCTGAAGGTAATTGGTTGCACCAGATCTTATTTAGGGGCTTCATAGCAAAGGGGGTGAATACATATGCACGCACCACTTTTCCGTTATTTTTTGTACAAAAAATGTAAACAAGTTTAATTTTTATTTTCACTTCACCAATTTGGACTATTTTGTGTATGTCCATTACATGAAATCCAAATAAAATCCATTTAAATTACAGGTTGTAATACAACAAAATAGGAAAAACGCCAAGGGGGATGAATACTTTGCAAGGCACTGTATGGAATAGGGGGCCATTTGGGACACACTCCTAGATGTTTCAACTGAGTGTGACTGACTGCACATTCAATCATGAGTTGACCGTATGATGACCTGAACAGACATAAACTAGGTTCCATTGACAGAGATATGTTGTCTTTCTCAGAGATAACACTCCATTGTGTTTCAACGTAGTGTGACTGACTCTTTGTTCATGAAACAGCAAACAACTTGCTCACTCCATGACAGGCACAATCACTCAAACTGACCGCGGGTCAAAGTTTTTCACAATCCAACTTGACAAGCAATAGCCTTATGTGTAAAAACTGCTGTAGAAACATACTGAGTCTGATCCTCAACAATTACTATCACCTAATTGTTTGTTTACTATGTAACTGTTGTGGCAGTAAATGTTATTGGGATACTTTAACACTTCCATCTGGTTCATAGGACAGTAATGAATTGCATTGTCAGCCATGTCGGCCAATTCAAGACACTGAGTTTAAAGTAACGGTTCAAGGAATGGAAAATAATGTCTTTCAATTCTGCACAGAACGGGGGCATGATGTAAGGATGGAATATATGGATGATGGAAGGATGGAATGGTATGGTAACGGGCTCTAGGTGCTCCCTCCCTTTCTCTCTCTCTCTCTCTCTCTCTCTCTCTCTCTCTCTCTCTCTCTCTCTCTCTCTCTCTCTCTCTCTCTCTCTCTCTCTCTCTCTCTCTCTCTCTCTCTGTCTCTCTCTGTCTCTCTCTCTCTCTCTCTCTCTCTCTGCCTCTCTCTCTCTCTCTCTCTCTCTCTCTCTCTCTCTCTCTCTCTCTCTCTCTCTCTCTCTCTCTCTCTCTCTCTCTCTCTCTCTCTCTGTCTCTCTCTCTCTCTCTCTCTCTCTCTCTCTCTCTCTCTCTCTCTCTGTCTCTCTCTGTCTCTCTCTGTATCTCTCTCTCTCTCTCTCTCTCTGTCTCTCTCTGTTCTCTCTGTCTCTCTTGTCTCTCTCTCTGCTCTCTCTCTCTCTCTCTCTCTCTCTCTCTCTCTCTCTGTCTCTCTCTCTCTCTCTCTCTCTCTCTCTCTCTCTCTCTGTCTCTCTCTCTCTCTCTCTCTCTCTCTCTCTCTCTCTCTCTCTCTCTCTCTCTCTCTCTCTCTCTCTCTCTCTCTCTCTCTCTCTCTCTCTCTCTAAGTTTGGGTCAGTCACAGTGGTCAGGTATTCTGCCATTGTGTACTCTCTGTTTAGGGCCAAATAGCGGACCCCAGACCTCAGAACCATAAAGGGCAATGGGTTCTATAACTGATTCAAGTATTTTTAGCCATATTTTCTCTCTCTCTCTCTCTCTCTCTCTCTCTCTCTCTCTCTCGTCTCTGTCTCTGTCTCTGTCTCTCTCTGTCTCTGTCTCTGTCTCTGTCTCTCTCTCTCTCTCTCTCAGTCTGCTGTCCTCTCCTCGTTCTTGGCAAACCTTCAGCAGTTGTATTGAAAAGAGAAAGTGAGTATTTGTTAGAGAAACTCCTCACCACACAGAGCGACAGATCGAGAGTGAGACTTTTTGTTTTGGAAGGTAGCCTAAAAATGTGGCTGACGCAGATGTTCAGACAGAAGGTGTTTGCATGCTGTTGGTTAATACAACACCATATGGGACGCAGTATGACCACCATGATAACCAGTAAGCAACACTCTCCGTGAGCATGGTACCGAGCCAACGACCACCATGATAACCAGTAAGCAACAGTCTCCGTGAGCATGGTACTGAGCCAACTCTACCTTCTGTTTTAGGGGGGAACTTGTACCCTGTGAGTTGAGACATACCTTGATGATGCTTCTGTTCTGCCCTGCCCGTGCTGCATGACTGATAATGATAGTGATAATTATAATAATAGGGCTCAGTAGATAATGGTCTGGTGGTGGGATGGCATGGTAGGGAGGAGAGGAGAGGAGGAGAGAGGAGAGAGGAGAGAGGAGAGAGGAGAGAGGAGAGAGGAACTCGGCACTAAATGTCCTGGAATTGAATGTCAGTAGAATGTGGGAGGAGAATAAATATAGAAGATCTCTGAGTCTAAAGGTTGATGAAGATCTCTGAGTCTAAAGGTTGATGAAGATCTCTGAGTCTAAAGGTTGATGAAGATCTCTGAGTCTAAAGGTTGATGAAGATTTCTGAGTCTAAAGGTTGATGAAGACCTCTGAGTCTAAAGGTTGATGAAGATCTCTGAGTCTAAAGGTTGATGAAGATCTCTGAGTCTAAAGGTTGATGAAGATCTCTGTGTCTAAAGGTTGATGAAGATCTCTGAGTCTAAAGGTTGATGAAGATCTCTGAGTCTAAAGGTTGAGGAAGATCTCTGAGTCTAAAGGTTGATGAAGATTTCTGAGTCTAAAGGTTGATGTTGATTTCTGAGTCTAAAGGTTGATGAAGATTTCTGAGTCTAAAGGTTGATGAAGACCTCTGAGTCTAAAGGTTGATGAAGATCTCTGAGTCTAAAGGTTGATGAAGATCTCTGAGTCTAAAGGTTGATGAAGATCTCTGAGTCTAAAGGTTGATGAAGATCTCTGAGTCTAAAGGTTGATGAAGATCTCTGAGTCTAAAGCTTGATGAAGATCTCTGAGTCTAAAGGTTGATGAAGACCTCTGAGTCTAAAGGTTAATGAATATATCTGAGTCTAAAGTTTGATGAAGACCTCTGTCTAAAGGTTGATGAAGATATCTGATTCTAAAGTTTGATGAAGACCTCTGAGTCTAAAGGTTGATGAAAATCTCTGAGTCTAAAGGTTGATTAAGATTTCTGAGTCTAAAGGTTGATGAAGATTTCTGAGTCTAAAGGTTGATGAAGACCTCTGAGTCTAAAGGTTGATGAAGATCTCTGAGTCTAAAGGTTGATGAAGATTTCTGAGTGTAAAGGTTGATGAATATTTCTGAGTCTAAAGGTTGATGAATATCTCTGAGTCTTTAAAAACAATTTTTTTTTAACCTTTATTTAACCAGGTAAGCCAGTTGAGAACAAGTTCTCATTTACAACTGTGACCTGGCCAAGATAAAGCAAAGCAGTGCGATAAAAACAACAACACAGAGTTACATATGGGGTAAAACAAAACATAAAGTCAAAAATACAACAGAAAATATATATACAGTGTGTGCGAATGTAGTAAGTTATGGAGGAAAGGCAATAAATAAATAGGCCATAGTGCAAAATAATTACAATTTCGTGATTACCACTGGAATGATAGATGTGCAAAATATGATGTGCAAATAGAGATACTGGGGTGCAAATGAGCAAAATAAATAACAATATAGGGATGAGGTAGTTGGGTGTGATAATTTCAGAATGGCTGTGTACAGGTGTAGTGATCGGTAAGGTGCTCTGACAACTGATGCTTAAAGTTAGTGAGGGAGATAAGAGTCTCCAGCTTCAGAGATTTTTGCAGTTCGTTCCATTCATTTGCAGCAGAGAACTGGAAGGAATGGCGGCCAAAGGAGGTGTTGGCTTTGGGGATGACCAGTGAGATATACCTGCTGGAGCGCAGACTACGGGTGGGTGTTGCTATGGTGACCAATGAGCTAAGATAAGGCGGGGATTTGCCTAGAAGTGATTTATAGATGGCCTGGAGACAGTGGGTTTGACAACGAATATGTATAATAAAGGTTGATGAAGACCTCTGAGTCCAAAGACTGATGAAGATCTTTGAGTCCAAAGACTGATGCAACCTCTAAATGACCACAAGCTCTATCTTGCTATTATTGCTACTCCACTAGTTCAGGTCCCTCATGGTTGTATAATATAATAATATATAGTAATAATAAGCCATTTAGCAGACGCTAAACATGCCTCATGGTTGTGTAACTAAGCTCCCCAATGATACATACCTTCATTGCTGTGTCCTGGTATCCATAATTTGTTTTGCCATTCTCCAGCCTTCTGTCTCCAGGCCTGCTAGCTCTGGTATGACTGCGTCTGAAATGACATCCTAGTCCCTATATAGTGCACTACTTTAGAACAGAGAATGGCACCCTATCCCCTATATAGTGCACTACTTTAGACCAGAGAATGGTACCCTATTCCCTATATAGTGCACTACTTTAGACCAGAGAATGGCACCCTATTCCCTATATAGTGCACTACTTTAGACCAGAGAATGGTACCCTATTCCCTTCATAGTGCACTACTTTAGACCAGAGAATGGCACCCTATTCCCTATATAGTGCACTACTTTAGACCAGAGAATGGTACCCTATTCCCAATATAGTGCACTACTTTAGACCAGAGAATGGCACCCTATTCCCTATATAGTGCACTACTTTAGACCAGAGAATGGCACCCTATTCCCTATATAGTGCACTACTTTAGACCAGAGAATGGCACCCTATTCCCTATATAGTGCACTACTTTAGACCAGAGAATGGCACCCTATTCCCTATATAGTGCACTACTGTAGACCAGAGAATGGTATCCTATTCCCTATATAGTGCACTACTGTAGACCAGGGCCCACGGGAAATAGGGTACCATTTGGGACAAAACCCAGGTCTCCATGCCTGCTAGCTCTGGTCTACTAGGTGTGTTGTTTTCCCCTGGTGGTCTGTGGGTGGACCGGGGGAAACTGTTCACTACCAGAGTCTATCAGGCTCCACATCCACGTGACATTGAGAGGAAGCGGGAGGGGCCGGCTGCCGGGAGGGGTCTGGCCCAGAGAAGCCTTCTGGAAACCATTGTCCTGGGTCCTGAGGGAATGAGAAGAGAGACTATTCTGGGTCCAGTGGGAAGGAGAAGAGAGTCTGGGTCCTGAGGGAAGGAGAGGAGAGACTGGGTCCTGAGGGAAGGAGAGGAGAGACTATTCTGGGTCCTGAGGGAAGGAGAGACTAGTCTGGGTCCTGAGGGAAGGAGAGGATAGTCTGGGTCCCTAGGGAAAGAGAGGAGAGACTAGTCTGGGTCCTGAGGGAAGGAGAGGAGAGTCTAGTCTGGGTCCGGAGGGAAAGAGAGGAGAGACTAGTCTGGGTCCTGAGGGAAGGAGAGGATAGTCTGGGTCCTGAGGGAAGGAGAGGATAGTCTGGGTCCTGAGGGAAGGAGAGGAGAGACTATTCTGGGTCCTGAGGGAAGGAGAGACTAGTCTGGGTCCTGAGGGAAGGAGAGGAGAGACTAGTCTGGGTCCTGAGGGAAGGAGAGGATAGTCTGGGTCCTGAGGGAAGGAGAGACTAGTCTGGGTCCTGAGGGAAGGAGAGGAGAGACTAGTCTGGGTCCTGAGGGAAGGAGAGGAGAGACTAGTCTGGGTCCAGTGGGAAGGAGAAGAGAGTCTGGGTCCTGAGGGAAGGAGAGGAGAGACTGGGTCCTGAGGGAAGGAGAGGAGAGACTGGGTCCTGAGGGAAGTAGAGGAGAGACTATTCTGGGTCCTGAGGGAAGGAGAGACTAGTCTGGGTCCTGAGGGAAGGAGAGGATTGTCTGGGTCCCTAGGGAAAGAGAGGAGAGACTAGTCTGGGTCCTGAGGGAAGGAGAGGATAGTCTGGGTCCTGAGGGAAGGAGAGGAGAGACTAGTCTGGGTCCTGAGGGAAGGAGAGGAGAGTCTGGGTCCTGAGGGAAGGAGAGGATAGTCTGGGTCCTGAGGGAAGGAGAGGAGAGACTATTCTGGGTCCTGAGGGAAGGAGAGACTAGTCTGGGTCCTGAGGGAAGGAGAGGAGAGACTAGTCTGGGTCCTGAGGGAAGGAGAGGAGAGTCTGGGTCCTGAGGGAAGGAGAGGAGAGACTATTCTGGGTCCTGAGGGAAGGAGAGACTAGTCTGGGTCCTGAGGGAAGGAGAGGAGAGACTGGGTCCTGAGGGAAGGAGAGGAGAGTCTGGGTCCTGAGGGAAGGAGAGGATAGTCTGGGTCCTGAGGGAAGGAGAGGATAGTCTGGGTCCTGAGGGAAGGAGAGGAGAGACTATTCTGGGTCCTGAGGGAAGGAGAGACTAGTCTGGGTCCTGAGGGAAGGAGAGGAGAGACTAGTCTGGGTCCTGAGGGAAGGAGAGGATAGTCTGGGTCCTGAGGGAAGGAGAGACTAGTCTGGGTCCTGAGGGAAGGAGAGGAGAGACTAGTCTGGGTCCTGAGGGAAGGAGAGGAGAGACTAGTCTGGGTCCAGTGGGAAGGAGAAGAGAGTCTGGGTCCTGAGGGAAGGAGAGGAGAGACTGGGTCCTGAGGGAAGGAGAGGAGAGACTGGGTCCTGAGGGAAGGAGAGGAGAGACTATTCTGGGTCCTGAGGGAAGGAGAGACTAGTCTGGGTCCTGAGGGAAGGAGAGGATAGTCTGGGTCCCTAGGGAAAGAGAGGAGAGACTAGTCTGGGTCCTGAGGGAAGGAGAGGATAGTCTGGGTCCTGAGGGAAGGAGAGGAGAGACTATTCTGGGTCCTGAGGGAAGGAGAGACTAGTCTGGGTCCTGACGGAAGGAGAGACTAGTCTGGGTCCTGAGGGAAGGAGAGGAGAGACTAGTCTGGGTCCTGAGGGAAGGAGAGGAGAGACTAGTCTGGGTCCTGAGGGAAGGAGAGACTAGTCTGGGTCCTGAGGGAAGGAGAGACTAGTCTGGGTCCTGAGGGAAGGAGAGTATAGTCTGGGTCCTGAGGGAAGGAGAGGAGAGACTATTCTGGGTCCTGAGGGAAGGAGAGACTAGTCTGGGTCCTGAGGGAAGGAGAGGAGAGTCTGGGTCCTGAGGGAAGGAGAGGAGAGTCTGGGTCCTGAGGGAAGGAGAGGATAGTCTGGGTCCTGAGGGAAGGAGAGGAGAGACTAGTCTGGGTCCTGAGGGAAGGAGAGGAGAGACTAGTCTGGGTCCTGAGGGAAGGAGAGGAGAGTCTGGGTCCTGAGGGAAGGAGAGGAGAGACTAGTCTGGGTCCTGAGGGAAGGAGAGGAGAGTCTGGGTCCTGAGGGAAGGAGAGGATAGTCTGGGTCCTGAGGGAAGGAGAGGAGAGTCTGGGTCCTGAGGGAAGGAGAGGAGAGTCTGGGTCCTGAGGGAAGGAGAGGAGAGACTATTCTGGGTCCTGAGGGAAGGAGAGACTATTCTGGGTCCTGAAGGAAGGAGAGGAGAGACTGGGTCCTGAGGGAAGGAGAGGAGAGACTAGTCTTGGTCCTGAGGGAAGGAGAGGACAGACTAGTCTTGGTCCTGAGGGAAGGAGAGGAGAGACTATTCTGGGTCCTGAGGGAAGGAGAGGAGAGACTAGTCTGGGTCCTGAGGGAAGGAGAGGAGAGACTGGGTCCTGAGGGAAGGAGAGGAGAGACTAGTCTGGGTCCTGAGGGAAGGAGAGGAGAGACTATTCTGGGTCCTGAGGGAAGGAGAGGAGAGACTGGGTCCTGAGGGAAGGAGAGGAGAGACTAGTCTGGGTCCTGAGGGAAGGAGAGTAGAGACTATTCTGGGTCCTGAGGGAAGGAGAGACTAGTCTGGGTCAGAGGGAAGGAGAGACTATTCTGGGTCCTGAGGGAAGGAGAGGATAGTCTGGGTCCTGAGGGAAGGAGAGGAGAGACTAGTCTGGGTCCTGAGGGAAGGAGAGGATAGTCTGGGTCCTGAGGGAAGGAGAGGAGAGACTAGTCTGGGTCCTGAGGGAAGGAGTGGAGAGTCTGGGTCCTGAGGGAAGGAGAGGAGAGTCTGGGTCCTGAGGGAAGGAGAGGAGAGACTAGTCTGGGTCCTGAGGGAAGGAGAGGAGAGACTAGTCTGGGTCCTGAGGGAAGGAGAGACTAGTCTGGGTCCTGAGGGAAGGAGAGGATAGTCTGGGTCCTGAGGGAAGGAGAGGAGAGACTATTCTGGGTCCTGAGGGAAGGAGAGACTAGTCTGGGTCCTGAGGGAAGGAGAGGATAGTCTGGGTCCTGAGGGAAGGAGAGGAGAGTCTGGGTCCTGAGGGAAGGAGAGGAGAGTCTGGGTCCTGAGGGAAGGAGAGGATAGTCTGGGTCCTGAGGGAAGGAGAGGAGAGACTAGTCTGGGTCCTGAGGGAAGGAGAGGAGAGACTAGTCTGGGTCCTGAGGGAAGGAGAGGAGAGTCTGGGTCCTGAGGGAAGGAGAGGAGAGACTAGTCTGGGTCCTGAGGGAAGGAGAGGAGAGACTAGTCTGGGTCCTGAGGGAAGGAGAGGATAGTCTGGGTCCTGAGGGAAGGAGAGGAGAGTCTGGATCCTGAGGGAAGGAGAGGAGAGTCTGGGTCCTGAGGGAAGGAGAGGAGAGACTATTCTGGGTCCTGAGGGAAGGAGAGACTATTCTGGGTCCTGAGGGAAGGAGAGGAGAGACTATTATTGGTCCTGATGGAAGGAGAGGAGAGACTAGTCTTGGTCCTGAGGGAAGGAGAGGAGAGAAGATTCTGGGTCCTGAGGGAAGGAGAGGAGAGACTAGTCTGGGTCCTGAGGGAAGGAGAGACTAGTCTGGGTCCTGAGGGAAGGAGAGACTAGTCTGGGTCCTGAGGGAAGGAGAGGATAGTCTGGGTCCTGAGGGAAGGAGAGGAGAGACTATTCTGGGTCCTGAGGGAAGGAGAGACTAGTCTGGGTCCTGAGGGAAGGAGAGGAGAGTCTGGGTCCTGAGGGAAGGAGAGGAGAGTCTGGGTCCTGAGGGAAGGAGAGGATAGTCTGGGTCCTGAGGGAAGGAGAGGAGAGACTAGACTGGGTCCTGAGGGAAGGAGAGGAGAGACTAGTCTGGGTCCTGAGGGAAGGAGAGGAGAGTCTGGGTCCTGAGGGAAGGAGAGGAGAGACTAGTCTGGGTCCTGAGGAAGGAGAGGAGAGTCTGGGTCCTGAGGGAAGGAGAGGATAGTCTGGGTCCTGAGGGAAGGAGAGGAGAGTCTGGGTCCTGAGGGGAAGGAGAGGAGAGTCTGGGTCCTGAGGGAAGGAGAGGAGAGACTATTCTGGGTCCTGAGGGAAGGAGAGACTATTCTGGGTCCTGAGGGAAGGAGAGGAGAGACTGGGTCCTGAGGGAAGGAGAGGAGAGACTAGTCTTGGTCCTGAGGGAAGGAGAGGAGAGACTAGTCTTGGTCCTGAGGGAAGGAGAGGAGAGACTATTCTGGGGCCTGAGGGAAGGAGAGGAGAGACTAGTCTGGGTCCTGAGGGAAGGAGAGGAGAGACTGGGTCCTGAGGGAAGGAGAGGAGAGTCTGGGTCCTGAGGGAAGGAGAGGAGAGACTATTCTGGGTCCTGAGGGAAGGAGAGGAGATACTGGGTCCTGAGGGAAGGAGAGGAGAGACTAGTCTGGGTCCTGAGGGAAGGAGAGGAGAGACTATTCTGGGTCCTGAGGGAAGGAGAGACTAGTCTGGGTCCTGAGGGAAGGAGAGACTATTCTGGGTCCTGAGGGAAGGAGAGGATAGTCTGGGTCCTGAGGGAAGGAGAGGAGAGACTAGTCTGGGTCCTGAGGGAAGGAGAGGATAGTCTGGGTCCTGAGGGAAGGAGAGGAGAGACTAGTCTGGGTCCTGAGGGAAGGAGTGGAGAGTCTGGGTCCTGAGGGAAGGAGAGGAGAGACTAGTCTGGGTCCTGAGGGAAGGAGAGGAGAGACTAGTCTGGGTCCTGAGGGAAGGAGAGGAGAGACTGGGTCCCTAGGGAAGGAGAGGAGAGACTGGGTCCTGAGGGAAGGAGAGGAGAGACTATTCTGGGTCCTGAGGGAAGGAGAGGAGAGACTGGGTCCTGAGGGAAGGTGAGGAGAGACTATTCTGGGTCCTGAGGGAAGGAGAGGAGAGACTGGGTCCTGAGGGTAGGAGGGAGAGACTAGTCTGGGTCCTGAGGGAAGGAGAGGAGAGACTATTCTGGGTCCTGAGGGAAGGAGAGACTAGTCTGGGTCCTGAGGGAAGGAGAGACTATTCTGGGTCCTGAGGGAAGGAGAGGATAGTCTGGGTCCTGAGGGAAGGAGAGGAGAGACTAGTCTGGGTCCTGAGGGAAGGAGTGGAGAGTCTGGGTCCTGAGGGAAGGAGAGGAGAGTCTGGGTCCTGAGGGAAAGAGAGGAGAGACTAGTCTGGGTCCTGAGGGAAGGAGAGGAGAGACTAGTCTGGGTCCTGAGGGAAGGAGAGACTAGTCTGGGTCCTAAGGGAAGGAGAGGATAGTCTGGGTCCTGAGGGAAGGAGAGGAGAGACTTTTCTGGGTCCTGAGGGAAGGAGAGACTAGTCTGGGTCCTGAGGGAAGGAGAGGATAGTCTGGGTCCTGAGGGAAGGAGAGGAGAGTCTGGGTCCTGAGGGAAGGAGAGGATAGCCTGGGTCCTGAGGGAAGGAGAGGAGAGACTAGTCTGGGTCCTGAGGGAAGGAGAGACTAGTCTGGGTCCTGAGGGAAGGAGAGGATAGTCTGGGTCCTGAGGGAAGGAGAGGAGAGACTTTTCTGGGTCCTGAGGGAAGGAGAGACTAGTCTGGGTCCTGAGGGAAGGAGAGGATAGTCTGGGTCCTGAGGGAAGGAGAGGAGAGTCTGGGTCCTGAGGGAAGGAGAGGATAGTCTGGGTCCTGAGGGAAGGAGAGGAGAGACTAGTCTGGGTCCTGAGGGAAGGAGAGGAGAGACTGGGTCCTGAGGGAAGGAGAGGAGAGACTATTCTGGGTCCTGAGGGAAGGAGAGGAGAGACTGGGTCCCTAGGGAAGGAGAGGAGAGACTGGGTCCTAAGGGAAGGAGAGGAGAGACTATTCTGGAACCTGAGGGAAGGAGATGAGAGACTGGGTCCTGAGGGAAGGAGAGGAGAGACTATTCTGGGTCCTGAGGAAAGGAGAGGAGAGACTGGGTCCTGAGGGAAGGAGAGGAGAGACTAGTCTGGGTCCTGAGGGAAGGAGAGGAGAGACTAGTCTGGGTCCTGAGGGAAGGAGAGGAGAGACTATTCTGGTTCCTGAGGGAAGGAGAGACTAGTCTGGGTCCTGAGGGAAGGAGAGACTATTCTGGGTCCTGAGGGAAGGAGAGGATAGTCTGGGTCCTGAGGAAGGAGAGGAGAGTCTGGGTCCTGAGGGAAGGAGAGGATAGTCTGGGTCCTGAGGGAAGGAGAGGAGAGACTAGTCTGGGTCCTGAGGGAAGGAGTGGAGAGTCTGGGTCCTGATGGAAGGAGAGGAGAGTCTGGGTCCTGAGGGAAGGAGAGGAGAGACTAGTATGGGTCCTGAGGGAAGGAGAGGAGAGACTAGTCTGGGTCCTGAGGGAAGGAGAGACTAGTCTGGGTCCTGAGGGAAGGAGAGGATAGTCTGGGTCCTGAGGGAAGGAGAGGAGAGACTTTTATGGGTCCTGAGGGAAGGAGAGACTTGTCTGGGTCCTGAGGGAAGGAGAGGATAGTCTGGGTCCTGAGGGAAGGAGAGGAGAGTCTGGGTCCTGAGGGAAGGAGAGGAGAGTCTGGGTCCTGAGGGAAGGAGAGGATAGTCTGGGTCCTGAGGGAAGGAGAGGAGAGACTAGTCTGGGTCCTGAGGGAAGGAGAGGAGAGACTAGTCTGGGTCCTGAGGGAAGGAGAGGAGAGACTAGTCTGGGTCCTGAGGGAAGGAGAGACTAGTCTGGGTCCTGAGGGAAGGAGAGGATAGTCTGGGTCCTGAGGGAAGGAGAGGAGAGACTTTTCTGGGTCCTGAGGGAAGGAGAGACTTGTCTGGGTCCTGAGGGAAGGAGAGGATAGTCTGGGTCCTGAGGGAAGGAGAGGAGAGTCTGGGTCCTGAGGGAAGGAGAGAGGAGAGTCTGGGTCCTGAGGGAAGGAGAGGATAGTCTGGGTCCTGAGGGAAGGAGAGGAGAGACTAGTCTGGGTCCTGAGGGAAGGAGAGGAGAGACTAGTCTGGGTCCTGAGGGAAGGAGAGGAGAGTCTGGGTCCTGAGGGAAGAAGAGGAGAGACTAGTCTGGGTCCTGAGGGAAGGAGAGGAGATTCTGGGTCCTGAGGGAAGGAGAGGATAGTCTGGGTCCTGAGGGAAGGAGAGGAGAGTCTGGATCCTGAGGGAAGGAGAGGAGAGTCTTGGTCCTGAGGGAAGGAGAGGAGAGACTATTCTGGGTCCTGAGGGAAGGAGAGACTATTCTGGGTCCTGAGGGAAGGAGAGGAGAGACTGGGTCCTGAGGGAAGGAGAGGAGAGACTAGTCTTGGTCCTGAGGGAAGGAGAGGAGAGACTAGTCTTGGTCCTGAGGGAAGGAGAGGAGAGACTATTCTGGGTCCTGAGGGAAGGAGAGGAGAGACTAGTCTGGGTCCTGAGGGAAGGAGAGACTAGTCTGGGTCCTGAGGGAAGGACAGACTAGTCTGGGTCCTGAGGGAAGGAGAGGATAGTCTGGGTCCTGAGGGAAGGAGAGGGGAGACTATTCTGGGTCCTGAGGGAAGGAGAGACTAGTCTGGGTCCTGAGGGAAGGAGAGGAGAGTCTGGGTCCTGAGGGAAGGAGAGGAGAGTCTGGGTCCTGAGGGAAGGAGAGGATAGTCTGGGTCCTGAGGGAAGGAGAGGAGGGACTAGTCTGGGTCCAGAGGGAAGGAGAGGAGAGACTAGTCTGGGTCCTGAGGGAAGGAGAGGAGAGTCTGGGTCCTGAGGGAAGGAGAGGAGAGACTAGTCTGGGTCCTGAGGGAAGGAGAGGAGAGTCTGGGTCCTGAGGGAAGGAGAGGATAGTCTGGGTCCTGAGGGAAGGAGAGGAGAGTCTGGGTCCTGAGGGAAGGAGAGGAGAGTCTGGGTCCTGAGGGAAGGAGAGGAGAGACTATTCTGGGTCATGAGGAAAGGAGAGACTATTCTGGGTCCTGAGGGAAGGAGAGGAGAGACTGGGTCCTGAGGGAAGGAGAGGAGAGACTAGTCTTGGTCCTGAGGGAAGGAGAGGAGAGACTAGTCTTGGTCCTGAGGGAAGGAGAGGAGAGACTATTCTGGGTCCTGAGGGAAGGAGAGGAGAGACTAGTCTGGGTCCTGAGGGAAGGAGAGGAGAGACTGGGTCCTGAGGGAAGGAGAGGAGAGACTAGTCTGGGTCCTGAGGGAAGGAGAGGAGAGACAATTCTGGGTCCTGAGGGAAGGAGAGGAGAGACTGGGTCCTGAGGGAAGGAGAGGAGAGACTAGTCTGGGTCCTGAGGGAAGGAGAGGAGAGACTATTCTGGGTCCTGAGGGAAGGAAAGACTAGTCTGGGTCCTGAGGGAAGGAGAGACTATTCTGGGTCCTGAGGGAAGGAGAGGATAGTCTGGGTCCTGAGGGAAGGAGAGAGAGACTAGTCTGGGTCCTGAGGGAAGGAGAGGATAGTCTGGGTCCTGAGGGAAGGAGAGGAGAGACTAGTCTGGGTCCTGAGGGAAGGAGTGGAGAGTCTGGGTCCTGAGGGAAGGAGAGAGAGACTAGTCTGGGTCCTGAGGGAAGGAGAGGAGAGACTAGTCTGGGTCCTGAGGGAAGGAGAGGAGAGACTAGTCTGGGTCCTGAGGGAAGGAGAGACTAGTCTGGGTCCTGAGGGAAGGAGAGGATAGTCTGGGTCCTGAGGGAAGGAGAGGAGAGACTATTCTGGGTCCTGAGGGAAGGAGAGACTAGTCTGGGTCCTGAGGGAAGGAGAGGATAGTCTGGGTCCTGAGGGAAGGAGAGGAGAGTCTGGGTCCTGAGGGAAGGAGAGGAGAGTCTGGGTCCTGAGGGAAGGAGAGGATAGTCTGGGTCCTGAGGGAAGGAGAGGAGAGACTAGTCTGGGTCCTGAGGGAAGGAGAGGAGAGTCTGGGTCCTGAGGGAAGGAGAGGAGAGACTAGTCTGGGTCCTGAGGGAAGGAGAGGAGAGTCTGGGTCCTGAGGGAAGGAGAGGGATAGTCTGGGTCCTGAGGGAAGGAGAGGAGAGTCTGGGTCCTGAGGGAAGGAGAGGAGAGTCTGGGTCCTGAGGGAAGGAGAGGAGAGACTATTCTGGGTCCTGAGGGAAGGAGAGACTATTCTGGGTCCTGAGGGAAGGAGAGGAGAGACTGGGTCCTGAGGGAAGGAGAGGAGAGACTAGTCTTGGTCCTGATGGAAGGAGAGGAGAGACTAGTAATGGTCCTGAGGGAAGGAGAGGAGAGACTATTCTGGGTCCTGAGGGAAGGAGAGGAGAGACTAGTCTGGGTCCTGAGGGAAGGAGAGGAGAGACTGGGTCCTGAGGGAAGGAGAGGAGAGACTATTCTGGGTCCTGAGGGAAGGAGAGGAGAGACTGGGTCCCTAGGGAAGGAGAGGAGAGACTGGGTCCTGAGGGAAGGAGAGGAGAGACTATTCTGGGTCCTGAGGGAAGGAGATGAGAGACTGGGTCCTGAGGGAAGGAGAGGAGAGACTATTCTGGGTCCTGAGTGAAGGAGAGGAGAGACTGGGTCCTGAGGGAAGGAGAGGAGAGACTAGTCTGGGTCCTGAGGGAAGGAGAGGAGAGACTATTCTGGGTCCTGAGGGAAGGAGAGACTAGTCTGGGTCCTGAGGGAAGGAGAGACTATTCTGGGTCCTGAGGGAAGGAGAGGATAGTCTGGGTCCTGAGGGAAGGAGAGGAGAGACTAGTCTGGGTCCTGAGGGAAAGAGAGGATAGTCTGGGTCCTGAGGGAAGGAGAGGAGAGACTAGTCTGGGTCCTGAGGGAAGGAGAGGATAGTCTGGGTCCTGAGGGAAGGAGTGGAGAGTCTGGGTCCTGAGGGAAGGAGAGGAGAGTCTGGGTCCTGAGGGAAGGAGAGGAGAGACTAGTCTGGGTCCTGAGGGAAGGAGAGGAGAGACTAGTCTGGGTCCTGAGGGAAGGAGAGGAGAGTCTGGGTCCTGAGGGAAGGAGAGGAGAGACTAGTCTGGGTCCTGAGGGAAGGAGAGACTATTCTGGGTCCTGAGGGAAGGAGAGAAGAGTCTGGGTCATGAGGGAAGGAGAGGGAGAGAGACTAGTCTGGGTCCTGAGGGAAGGAGAGACTAGTCTGGGTCCTGAGGGAAGGAGAGGGATAGTCTGGGTCCTGAGGGAAGGAGATGAGAGTCTGGGTCCTGAGGGAAGGAGAGGAGAGTCTGGGTCCTGAGGGAAGGAGAGGAGAGAGTATTCTGGGTCCTGAGGGAAGGAGAGGAGAGTCTGGGTCCTGAGGGAAGGAGAGGAGAGACTGGGTCCAGAGGGAAGGAGAGGAGAGACTAGTCTGGGTCCTGAGGGAAGGAGAGGAGAGACTAGTCTGGGTCCTGAGGGAAGGAGAGGAGAGTCTGGGTCCTGAGGGAAGGAGAGGAGAGACTAGTCTGGGTCCTGAGGGAAGGAGAGACTATTCTGGGTCCTGAGGGAAGGAGAGAAGAGTCTGGGTCCTGAGGGAAGGAGAGAAGAGACTATTCTGGGTCCTGAGGGAAGGAGAGACTATTCTGGGTCCTGAGGGAAGGAGAGGAGAGACTGGGTCCTGAGGGAAGGAGAGGAGAGACTAGTCTTGGTCCTGAGGGAAGGAGAGGAGAGACTAGTCTTGGTCCTGAGGGAAGGAGAGGAGAGACTATTCTGGGTCCTGAGGGAAGGAGAGGAGAGACTAGTCTGGGTCCTGAGGGAAGGAGAGGAGAGACTGGGTCCTGAGGGAAGGAGAGGAGAGACTTTTCTGGGTCCTGAGGGAAGGAGAGGAGAGACTGGGTCCCTAGGGAAGGAGAGGAGAGACTGGGTCCTGAGGGAAGGAGAGGAGAGACTATTCTGGGTCCTGAGGGAAGGAGATGAGAGACTGGGTCCTGAGGGAAGGAGAGGAGAGACTATTCTGGGTCCTGAGGGAAGGAGAGGAGAGACTGGGTCCTGAGGGAAGGAGAGGAGAGACTAGTCTGGGTCCTGAGGGAAGGAGAGGAGAGACTTTTCTGGGTCCTGAGGGAAGGAGAGACTAGTCTGGGTCCTGAGGGAAGGAGAGAAGAGTCTGGGTCCTGAGGGAAGGAGAGGAGAGACTAGTCTTGGTCCTGAGGGAAGGAGAGGAGAGACTGGTCTTGGTCCTGAGGGAAGGAGAGGAGAGACTATTCTGGGTCCTGAGGGAAGGAGAGGAGAGACTAGTCTGGGTCCTGAGGGAAGGAGAGGAGAGACTGGGTCCTGAGGGAAGGAGAGGAGAGACTATTCTGGGTCCTGAGGGAAGGAGAGGAGAGACTGGGTCCCTAGGGAAGGAGAGGAGAGACTGGGTCCTGAGGGAAGGAGAGGAGAGACTATTCTGGGTCCTGAGGGAAGGAGATGAGAGACTGGGTCCTGAGGGAAGGAGAGGAGAGACTATTCTGGGTCCTGAGGGAAGGAGAGGAGAGACTGGGTCCTGAGGGAAGGAGAGACTAGTCTGGGTCCTGAGGGAAGGAGAGGATAGTCTGGGTCCTGAGGGAAGGAGAGGAGAGACTAGTCTGGGTCCTGAGGGAAGGAGAGGATAGTCTGGGTCCTGAGGGAAGGAGAGGAGAGACTAGTCTGGGTCCTGAGGGAAGGAGAGACTAGTCTGGGTCCTGAGGGAAGGAGAGACTATTCTGGGTCCTGAGGGAAGGAGAGGATAGTCTGGGTCCTGAGGGAAGGAGAGACTATTCTGGGTCCTGAGGGAAGGAGAGGATAGTCTGGGTCCTGAGGGAAGGAGAGGAGAGACTAGTCTGGGTCCTGAGGGAAGGAGAGGATAGTCTGGGTCCTGAGGGAAGGAGAGGAGAGACTAGTCTGGGTCCTGAGGGAAGGAGAGGATAGTCTGGGTCCTGAGGGAAGGAGTGGAGAGTCTGGGTCCTGAGGAAAGGAGAGGAGAGTCTGGGTCCTGAGGGAAGGAGAGGAGAGACTAGTCTGGGTCCTGAGGGAAGGAGAGGAGAGTCTGGGTCCTGAGGGAAGGAGAGGAGAGACTAGTCTGGGTCCTGAGGGAAGGAGAGGAGAGACTAGTCTGGGTCCTGAGGGAAGGAGAGGAGAGTCTGGGTCCTGAGGGAAGGAGAGGAGAGACTAGTCTGGGTCCTGAGGGAAGGAGAGGAGAGTCTGGGTCCTGAGGGAAGGAGAGGATAGTCTGGGTCCTGAGGGAAGGAGAGGAGAGTCTGGGTCCTGAGGGAAGGAGAGGAGAGTCTGGGTCCTGAGGGAAGGAGAGGAGAGACTATTCTGGGTCCTGAGGGAAGGAGAGACTATTCTGGGTCCTGAGGGAAGGAGAGGAGAGACTAGTCTTGGTCCTGAGGGAAGGAGAGGATAGTCTGGGTCCTGAGGGAAGGAGAGGAGAGACTAGTCTGGGTCCTGAGGGAAGGAGAGGAGAGTCTGGGTCCTGAGGGAAGGAGTGGAGAGTCTGGGTCCTGAGGGAAGGAGAGGAGAGTCTGGGTCCTGAGGGAAGGAGAGGAGAGACTAGTCTGGGTCCTGAGGGAAGGAGAGGAGAGACTAGTCTGGGTCCTGAGGGAAGGAGAGGAGAGTCTGGGTCCTGAGGGAAGGAGAGGAGAGACTAGTCTGGGTCCTGAGGGAAGGAGAGACTATTCTGGGTCCTGAGGGAAGGAGAGACTAGTCTGGGTCCTGAGGGAAGGAGAGACTATTCTGGGTCCTGAGGGAAGGAGAGGATAGTCTGGGTCCTGAGGGAAGGAGAGACTATTCTGGGTCCTGAGGGAAGGAGAGGATAGTCTGGGTCCTGAGGGAAGGAGAGGAGAGACTAGTCTGGGTCCTGAGGGAAGGAGAGGATAGTCTGGGTCCTGAGGGAAGGAGAGGAGAGACTAGTCTGGGTCCTGAGGGAAGGAGAGGATAGTCTGGGTCCTGAGGGAAGGAGTGGAGAGTCTGGGTCCTGAGGAAAGGAGAGGAGAGTCTGGGTCCTGAGGGAAGGAGAGGAGAGACTAGTCTGGGTCCTGAGGGAAGGAGAGGAGAGTCTGGGTCCTGAGGGAAGGAGAGGAGAGACTAGTCTGGGTCCTGAGGGAAGGAGAGGAGAGACTAGTCTGGGTCCTGAGGGAAGGAGAGGAGAGTCTGGGTCCTGAGGGAAGGAGAGGAGAGACTAGTCTGGGTCCTGAGGGAAGGAGAGGAGAGTCTGGGTCCTGAGGGAAGGAGAGGATAGTCTGGGTCCTGAGGGAAGGAGAGGAGAGTCTGGGTCCTGAGGGAAGGAGAGGAGAGTCTGGGTCCTGAGGGAAGGAGAGGAGAGACTATTCTGGGTCCTGAGGGAAGGAGAGACTATTCTGGGTCCTGAGGGAAGGAGAGGAGAGACTAGTCTTGGTCCTGAGGGAAGGAGAGGATAGTCTGGGTCCTGAGGGAAGGAGAGGAGAGACTAGTCTGGGTCCTGAGGGAAGGAGAGGATAGTCTGGGTCCTGAGGGAAGGAGTGGAGAGTCTGGGTCCTGAGGGAAGGAGAGGAGAGTCTGGGTCCTGAGGGAAGGAGAGGAGAGACTAGTCTGGGTCCTGAGGGAAGGAGAGGAGAGACTAGTCTGGGTCCTGAGGGAAGGAGAGGAGAGTCTGGGTCCTGAGGGAAGGAGAGGAGAGACTAGTCTGGGTCCTGAGGGAAGGAGAGACTATTCTGGGTCCTGAGGGAAGGAGAGAAGAGTCTGGGTCATGAGGGAAGGAGAGGAGAGACTAGTCTGGGTCCTGAGGGAAGGAGAGACTAGTCTGGGTCCTGAGGGAAGGAGAGGATAGTCTGGGTCCTGAGGGAAGGAGATGAGAGTCTGGGTCCTGAGGGAAGGAGAGGAGAGTCTGGGTCCTGAGGGAAGGAGAGGAGAGAGTATTCTGGGTCCTGAGGGAAGGAGAGGAGAGTCTGGGTCCTGAGGGAAGGAGAGGAGAGACTGGGTCCAGAGGGAAGGAGAGGAGAGACTAGTCTGGGTCCTGAGGGAAGGAGAGGAGAGACTAGTCTGGGTCCTGAGGGAAGGAGAGGAGAGTCTGGGTCCTGAGGGAAGGAGAGGAGAGACTAGTCTGGGTCCTGAGGGAAGGAGAGACTATTCTGGGTCCTGAGGAAGGAGAGAAGAGTCTGGGTCCTGAGGGAAGGAGAGAAGAGACTATTCTGGGTCCTGAGGGAAGGAGAGACTATTCTGGGTCCTGAGGGAAGGAGAGGAGAGACTGGGTCCTGAGGGAAGGAGAGGAGAGACTAGTCTTGGTCCTGAGGGAAGGAGAGGAGAGACTAGTCTTGGTCCTGAGGGAAGGAGAGGAGAGACTATTCTGGGTCCTGAGGGAAGGAGAGAGAGACTAGTCTGGGTCCTGAGGGAAGGAGAGGAGAGACTGGGTCCTGAGGGAAGGAGAGGAGAGACTTTTCTGGGTCCTGAGGGAAGGAGAGGAGAGACTGGGTCCCTAGGGAAGGAGAGGAGAGACTGGGTCCTGAGGGAAGGAGAGGAGAGACTATTCTGGGTCCTGAGGGAAGGAGATGAGAGACTGGGTCCTGAGGGAAGGAGAGGAGAGACTATTCTGGGTCCTGAGGGAAGGAGAGGAGAGACTGGGTCCTGAGGGAAGGAGAGGAGAGACTAGTCTGGGTCCTGAGGGAAGGAGAGGAGAGACTTTTCTGGGTCCTGAGGGAAGGAGAGACTAGTCTGGGTCCTGAGGGGAAGGAGAGAAGAGTCTGGGTCCTGAGGGAAGGAGAGGAGAGACTAGTCTTGGTCCTGAGGGAAGGAGAGGAGAGACTGGTCTTGGTCCTGAGGGAAGGAGAGGAGAGACTATTCTGGGTCCTGAGGGAAGGAGAGGAGAGACTAGTCTGGGTCCTGAGGGAAGGAGAGGAGAGACTGGGTCCTGAGGGAAGGAGAGGAGAGACTATTCTGGGTCCTGAGGGAAGGAGAGGAGAGACTGGGTCCCTAGGGAAGGAGAGGAGAGACTGGGTCCTGAGGGAAGGAGAGGAGAGACTATTCTGGGTCCTGAGGGAAGGAGATGAGAGACTGGGTCCTGAGGGAAGGAGAGGAGAGACTATTCTGGGTCCTGAGGGAAGGAGAGGAGAGACTGGGTCCTGAGGGAAGGAGAGACTAGTCTGGGTCCTGAGGGAAGGAGAGGATAGTCTGGGTCCTGAGGGAAGGAGAGGAGAGACTAGTCTGGGTCCTGAGGGAAGGAGAGGATAGTCTGGGTCCTGAGGGAAGGAGAGGAGAGACTAGTCTGGGTCCTGAGGGAAGGAGAGACTAGTCTGGGTCCTGAGGGAAGGAGAGACTATTCTGGGTCCTGAGGGAAGGAGAGACTATTCTGGGTCCTGAGGGAAGGAGAGGATAGTCTGGGTCCTGAGGGAAGGAGAGGAGAGACTAGTCTGGGTCCTGAGGGAAGGAGAGGATAGTCTGGGTCCTGAGGGGAAGGAGAGGAGAGACTAGTCTGGGTCCTGAGGGAAGGAGAGGATAGTCTGGGTCCTGAGGGAAGGAGTGGGGTTGAGAGGAAAGGAAAGGAGGAGAGTCTGGGTCCTGAGGGAAGGAGAGGAGAGACTAGTCTGGGTCCTGAGGGAAGGAGAGGAGAGTCTGGGTCCTGAGGGAAGGAGAGGAGAGACTAGTCTGGGTCCTGAGGGAAGGAGAGGAGAGACTAGTCTGGGTCCTGAGGGAAGGAGAGGAGAGTCTGGGTCCTGAGGGAAGGAGAGGAGAGACTAGTCTGGGTCCTGAGGGAAGGAGAGGAGAGTCTGGGTCCTGAGGGAAGGAGAGGATAGTCTGGGTCCTGAGGGAAGGAGAGGAGAGTCTGGGTCCTGAGGGAAGGAGAGGAGAGTCTGGGTCCTGAGGGAAGGAGAGGAGAGACTATTCTGGGTCCTGAGGGAAGGAGAGACTATTCTGGGTCCTGAGGGAAGGAGAGGAGAGACTAGTCTTGGTCCTGAGGGAAGGAGAGGAGAGACTAGTCTTGGTCCTGAGGGAAGGAGAGGAGAGACTATTTTGGGTCCTGAGGGAAGGAGAGGAGAGACTAGTCTGGGTCCTGAGGGAAGGAGAGGAGAGACTGGGTCCTGAGGGAAGGAGAGGAGAGACTATTCTGGGTCCTGAGGGAAGGAGAGGAGAGACTGGGTCCCTAGGGAAGGAGAGGAGAGACTGGGTCCTGAGGGAAGGAGAGGAGAGAGACTATTCTGGGTCCTGAGGGAAGGAGATGAGAGACTGGGTCCTGAGGGAAGGAGAGGAGAGACTATTCTGGGTCCTGAGGGAAGGAGAGGAGAGACTGGGTCCTGAGGGAAGGAGAGGAGAGACTAGTCTGGGTCCTGAGGGAAGGAGAGGAGAGACTATTCTGGGTCCTGAGGGAAGGAGAGGAGAGACTATTCTGGGTCCTGAGGGAAGGAGAGACTAGTCTGGGTCCTGAGGGAAGGAGAGACTATTCTGGGTCCTGAGGGAAGGAGAGGATAGTCTGGGTCCTGAGGGAAGGAGAGGAGAGTCTGGGTCCTGAGGGAAGGAGAGGATAGTCTGGGTCCTGAGGGAAGGAGAGGAGAGACTAGTCTGGGTCCTGAGGGAAGGAGTGGAGAGTCTGGGTCCTGAGGGAAGTAGAGGAGAGTCTGGGTCCTGAGGGAAGGAGAGGAGAGACTAGTCTGGGTCCTGAGGGAAGGAGAGGAGAGACTAGTCTTGGTCCTGAGGGAAGGAGAGGAGAGACTATTCTGGGTCCTGAGGGAAGGAGAGGAGAGACTAGTCTGGGTCCTGAGGGAAGGAGAGGAGAGACTGGGTCCTGAGGGAAGGAGAGGAGAGACTATTCTGGGTCCTGAGGGAAGGAGAGGAGAGACTGGGTCCCTAGGGAAGGAGAGGAGAGACTGGGTCCTGAGGGAAGGAGAGGAGAGACTATTCTGGAACCTGAGGGAAGGAGATGAGAGACTGGGTCCTGAGGGAAGGAGAGGAGAGACTATTCTGGGTCCTGAGGAAAGGAGAGGAGAGACTGGGTCCTGAGGGAAGAAGAGGAGAGACTAGTCTGGGTCCTGAGGGAAGGAGAGGAGAGACTAGTCTGGGTCCTGAGGGAAGGAGAGGAGAGACTATTCTGGGTCCTGAGGGAAGGAGAGACTAGTCTGGGTCCTGAGGGAAGGAGAGACTATTCTGGGTCCTGAGGGAAGGAGAGGATAGTCTGGGTCCTGAGGGAAGGAGAGGAGAGTCTGGGTCCTGAGGGAAGGAGAGGATAGTCTGGGTCCTGAGGGAAGGAGAGGAGAGACTAGTCTGGGTCCTGAGGGAAGGAGTGGAGAGTCTGGGTCCTGATGGAAGGAGAGGAGAGTCTGGGTCCTGAGGGAAGGAGAGGAGAGACTAGTCTGGGTCCTGAGGGAAGGAGAGGAGAGACTAGTCTGGGTCCTGAGGGAAGGAGAGACTAGTCTGGGTCCTGAGGGAAGGAGAGGATAGTCTGGGTCCTGAGGGAAGGAGAGGAGAGACTTTTCTGGGTCCTGAGGGAAGGAGAGACTAGTCTGGGTCCTGAGGGAAGGAGAGGATAGTCTGGGTCCTGAGGGAAGGAGAGGAGAGTCTGGGTCCTGAGGGAAGGAGAGGAGAGTCTGGGTCCTGAGGGAAGGAGAGGATAGTCTGGGTCCTGAGGGAAGGAGAGGAGAGACTAGTCTGGGTCCTGAGGGAAGGAGAGGAGAGACTAGTCTGGGTCCTGAGGGAAGGAGAGGAGAGTCTGGGTCCTGAGGGAAGGAGAGGAGAGACTAGTCTGGGTCCTGAGGGAAGGAGAGGAGAATAGTCTGGGTCCTGAGGGAAGGAGAGAGAGTCTGGATCCTGAGGGAAGGAGAGGAGAGTCTGGGTCCTGAGGGAAGGAGAGGAGAGACTATTCTGGGTCCTGAGGGAAGGAGAGACTATTCTGGGTCCTGAGGGAAGGAGAGGAGAGACTGGGTCCTGAGGGAAGGAGAGGAGAGACTAGTCTTGGTCCTGAGGGAAGGAGAGAGGAGAGACTAGTCTTGGTCCTGAGGGAAGGAGAGGAGAGACTATTCTGGGTCCTGAGGGAAGGAGAGGAGAGACTAGTCTGGGTCCTGAGGGAAGGAGAGACTAGTCTGGGTCCTGAGGGAAGGACAGACTAGTCTGGGTCCTGAGGGAAGGAGAGGATAGTCTGGGTCCTGAGGGAAGGAGAGGAGAGACTATTCTGGGTCCTGAGGGAAGGAGAGACTAGTCTGGGTCCTGAGGGAAGGAGAGGAGAGTCTGGGTCCTGAGGGAAGGAGAGGAGAGTCTGGGTCCTGAGGGAAGGAGAGGATAGTCTGGGTCCTGAGGGAAGGAGAGGAGAGACTAGTCTGGGTCCAGAGGGAAGGAGAGGAGAGACTAGTCTGGGTCCTGAGGGAAGGAGAGGAGAGTCTGGGTCCTGAGGGAAGGAGAGGAGAGACTAGTCTGTGTCCTGAGGGAAGGAGAGGAGAGTCTGGGTCCTGAGGGAAGGAGAGGATAGTCTGGGTCCTGAGGGAAGGAGAGGAGAGTCTGGGTCCTGAGGGAAGGAGAGGAGAGTCTGGGTCCTGAGGGAAGGAGAGGAGAGACTATTCTGGGTCCTGAGGAAAGGAGAGACTATTCTGGGTCCTGAGGGAAGGAGAGGAGAGACTGGGTCCTGAGGGAAGGAGAGGAGAGACTAGTCTTGGTCCTGAGGGAAGGAGAGGAGAGACTAGTCTTGGTCCTGAGGGAAGGAGAGGAGAGACTATTCTGGGTCCTGAGGGAAGGAGAGGAGAGACTAGTCTGGGTCCTGAGGGAAGGAGAGGAGAGACTGGGTCCTGAGGGAAGGAGAGGAGAGACTAGTCTGGGTCCTGAGGGAAGGAGAGGAGAGACAATTCTGGGTCCTGAGGGAAGGAGAGGAGAGACTGGGTCCTGAGGGAAGGAGAGGAGAGACTAGTCTGGGTCCTGAGGGAAGGAGAGGAGAGACTTTTCTGGGTCCTGAGGGAAGGAAAGACTAGTCTGGGTCCTGAGGGAAGGAGAGACTATTCTGGGTCCTGAGGGAAGGAGAGGATAGTCTGGGTCCTGAGGGAAGGAGAGGAGAGACTAGTCTGGGTCCTGAGGGAAGGAGAGGATAGTCTGGGTCCTGAGGGAAGGAGAGGAGAGACTAGTCTGGGTCCTGAGGGAAGGAGTGGAGAGTCTGGGTCCTGAGGGAAGGAGAGGAGAGTCTGGGTCCTGAGGGAAGGAGAGGAGAGACTAGTCTGGGTCCTGAGGGAAGGAGAGGAGAGACTAGTCTGGGTCCTGAGGGAAGGAGAGACTAGTCTGGGTCCTTAGGGAAGGAGAGGATAGTCTGGGTCCTGAGGGAAGGAGAGGAGAGACTATTCTGGGTCCTGAGGGAAGGAGAGACTAGTCTGGGTCCTGAGGGAAGGAGAGGATAGTCTGGGTCCTGAGGGAAGGAGAGGAGAGTCTGGGTCCTGAGGGAAGGAGAGGAGAGTCTGGGTCCTGAGGGAAGGAGAGGAGAGTCTGGGTCCTGAGGGAAGGAGAGGATAGTCTGGGTCCTGAGGGAAGGAGAGGAGAGACTAGTCTGGGTCCTGAGGGAAGGAGAGGAGAGTCTGGGTCCTGAGGGAAGGAGAGGATAGTCTGGGTCCTGAGGGAAGGAGAGGAGAGTCTGGGTCCTGAGGGAAGGAGAGGAGAGTCTGGGTCCTGAGGGAAGGAGAGGAGAGACTATTCTGGGTCCTGAGGGAAGGAGAGACTATTCTGGGTCCTGAGGGAAGGAGAGGAGAGACTGGGTCCTGAGGGAAGGAGAGGAGAGACTAGTCTTGGTCCTGAGGGAAGGAGAGGAGAGAACTAGTCTTGGTCCTGAGGGAAGGAGAGGGAGAGACTATTCTGGGTCCTGAGGGAAGGAGAGGAGAGACTAGTCTGGGTCCTGAGGGAAGGAGAGGAGAGTCTGGGTCCTGAGGGAAGGAGAGGAGAGACTATTCTGGGTCCTGAGGGAAGGAGAGGAGAGACTGGGTCCCTAGGGAAGGTGAGGAGAGACTGGGTCCTGAGGGAAGGAGAGGAGAGACTATTCTGGGTCCTGAGGGAAGGAGAGACTAGTCTGGGTCCTGAGGGAAGGAGAGGATAGTCTGGGTCCTGAGGGAAGGAGAGGAGAGTCTGGGTCCTGAGGGAAGGAGAGGAGAGTCTGGGTCCTGAGGGAAGGAGAGGATAGTCTGGGTCCTGAGGGAAGGAGAGGAGAGACTAGTCTGGGTCCTGAGGGAAGGAGAGGAGAGTCTGGGTCCTGAGGGAAGGAGAGAGAGAGACTAGTCTGGGTCCTGAGGGAAGGAGAGGAGAGTCTGGGTCCTGAGGGAAGGAGAGGATAGTCTGGGTCCTGAGGGAAGGAGAGGAGAGTCTGGGTCCTGAGGGAAGGAGAGGAGAGTCTGGGTCCTGAGGGAAGGAGAGGAGAGACTATTCTGGGTCCTGAGGGAAGGAGAGACTATTCTGGGTCCTGAGGGAAGGAGAGGAGAGACTGGGTCCTGAGGGAAGGAGAGGAGAGACTAGTCTTGGTCCTGAGGGAAGGAGAGGAGAGACTAGTCTTGGTCCTGAGGGAAGGAGAGGAGAGACTATTCTGGGTCCTGAGGGAAGGAGAGGAGAGACTAGTCTGGGTCCTGAGGGAAGGAGAGGAGAGACTGGGTCCTGAGGGAAGGAGAGGAGAGACTATTCTGGGTCCTGAGGGAAGGAGAGGAGAGACTGGGTCCCTAGGGAAGGTGAGGAGAGACTGGGTCCTGAGGGAAGGAGAGGAGAGACTATTCTGGGTCCTGAGGGAAGGAGATGAGAGACTGGGTACTGAGGGAAGGAGAGGAGAGACTATTCTGGGTCCTGAGGGAAGGAGAGGAGAGACTGGGTCCTGAGGGAAGGAGAGGAGAGACTAGTCTGGGTCCTGAGGGAAGGAGAGGAGAGACTATTCTGGGTCCTGAGGGAAGGAGAGACTAGTCTGGGTCCTGAGGGAAGGAGAGACTATTCTGGGTACTGAGGGAAGGAGAGGATAGTCTGGGTCCTGAGGGAAGGAGAGGAGAGACTAGTCTGAGTCCTGAGGGAAGGAGAGGATAGTCTGGGTCCTGAGGGAAGGAGAGGAGAGACTAGTCTGGGTCCTGAGGGAAGGAGAGGATAGTCTGGGCCCTGAGGGAAGGAGTGGAGAGTCTGGGTCCTGAGGGAAGGAGAGGAGAGTCTGGGTCCTGAGGGAAGGAGAGGAGAGACTAGTCTGGGTCCTGAGGGAAGGAGAGGAGAGACTAGTCTGGGTCCTGAGGGAAGGAGAGGAGAGTCTGGGTCCTGAGGGAAGGAGAGGAGAGACTAGTCTGGGTCCTGAGGGAAGGAGAGACTATTCTGGGTCCTGAGGGAAGGAGAGAAGAGTCTGGGTCATGAGGGAAGGAGAGAGAGACTAGTCTGGGTCCTGAGGGAAGGAGAGACTAGTCTGGGTCCTGAGGGAAGGAGAGGATAGTCTGGGTCCTGAGGGAAGGAGATGAGAGTCTGGGTTCTGAGGGAAGGAGAGGAGAGTCTGGGTCCTGAGGGAAGGAGAGGAGAGAGTATTCTGGGTCCTGAGGGAAGGAGAGGAGAGTCTGGGTCCTGAGGGAAGGAGAGGAGAGACTGGGTCCAGAGGGAAGGAGAGGAGAGACTAGTCTGGGTCCTGAGGGAAGGAGAGGAGAGTCTGGGTCCTGAGGGAAGGAGAGGAGAGACTAGTCTGGGTCCTGAGGGAAGGAGAGACTATTCTGGGTCCTGAGGGAAGGAGAGAAGAGTCTGGGTCCTGAGGGAAGGAGAGGAGAGACTATTCTGGGTCCTGAGGGAAGGAGAGACTATTCTGGGTCCTGAGGGAAGGAGAGGAGAGACTGGGTCCTGAGGGAAGGAGAGGAGAGACTAGTCTTGGTCCTGATGGAAGGAGAGGAGAGACTAGTCTTGGTCCTGAGGGAAGGAGAGGAGAGACTATTCTGGGTCCTGAGGGAAGGAGAGGAGAGACTAGTCTGGGTCCTGAGGGAAGGAGAGGAGAGACTGGGTCCTGAGGGAAGGAGAGGAGAGACTTTTCTGGGTCCTGAGGGAAGGAGAGGATAGTCTGGGTCCTGAGGGAAGGAGAGGAGAGACTAGTCTGGGTCCTGAGGGAAGGAGAGGATAGTCTGGGTCCTGAGGGAAGGAGAGGAGAGACTAGTCTGGGTCCTGAGGGAAGGAGAGGATAGTCTGGGTCCTGAGGGAAGGAGTGGAGAGTCTGGGTCCTGAGGGAAGGAGAGGAGAGTCTGGGTCCTGAGGGAAGGAGAGGAGAGACTAGTCTGGGTCCTGAGGGAAGGAGAGGAGAGACTAGTCTGGGTCCTGAGGGAAGGAGAGGAGAGTCTGGGTCCTGAGGGAAGGAGAGGAGAGACTAGTCTGGGTCCTGAGGGAAGGAGAGACTATTCTGGGTCCTGAGGGAAGGAGAGAAGAGTCTGGGTCATGAGGGAAGGAGAGGAGAGACTAGTCTGGGTCCTGAGGGAAGGAGAGACTAGTCTGGGTCCTGAGGGAAGGAGAGGATAGTCTGGGTCCTGAGGGAAGGAGATGAGAGTCTGGGTCCTGAGGGAAGGAGAGGAGAGTCTGGGTCCTGAGGGAAGGAGAGGAGAGAGTATTCTGGGTCCTGAGGGAAGGAGAGGAGAGTCTGGGTCCTGAGGGAAGGAGAGGAGAGACTGGGTCCAGAGGGAAGGAGAGGAGAGACTAGTCTGGGTCCTGAGGGAAGGAGAGGAGAGACTAGTCTGGGTCCTGAGGGAAGGAGAGGAGAGTCTGGGTCCTGAGGGAAGGAGAGGAGAGACTAGTCTGGGTCCTGAGGGAAGGAGAGACTATTCTGGGTCCTGAGGGAAGGAGAGAAGAGTCTGGGTCCTGAGGGAAGGAGAGGAGAGACTATTCTGGGTCCTGAGGGAAGGAGAGACTATTCTGGGTCCTGAGGGAAGGAGAGGAGAGACTAGTCTTGGTCCTGAGGGAAGGAGAGGAGAGACTAGTCTTGGTCCTGAGGGAAGGAGAGGAGAGACTATTCTGGGTCCTGAGGGAAGGAGAGGAGAGACTAGTCTGGGTCCTGAGGGAAGGAGAGGAGAGACTGGGTCCTGAGGGAAGGAGAGGAGAGACTTTTCTGGGTCCTGAGGGAAGGAGAGGAGAGACTGGGTCCCTAGGGAAGGAGAGGAGAGACTGGGTCCTGAGGGAAGGAGAGGAGAGACTATTCTGGGTCCTGAGGGAAGGAGATGAGAGACTGGGTCCTGAGGGAAGGAGAGGAGAGACTATTCTGGGTCCTGAGGGAAGGAGAGGAGAGACTGGGTCCTGAGGGAAGGAGAGGAGAGACTAGTCTGGGTCCTGAGGGAAGGAGAGGAGAGACTTTTCTGGGTCCTGAGGGAAGGAGAGACTAGTCTGGGTCCTGAGGGAAGGAGAGAAGAGTCTGGGTCCTGAGGGAAGGAGAGGAGAGACTAGTCTTGGTCCTGAGGGAAGGAGAGGAGAGACTGGTCTTGGTCCTGAGTGAAGGAGAGGGAGAGACTATTCTGGGTCCTGAGGGAAGGAGAGGAGAGACTAGTCTGGGTCCTGAGGGAAGGAGAGGAGAGACTGGGTCCTGAGGGAAGGAGAGGAGAGACTATTCTGGGTCCTGAGGGAAGGAGAGGAGAGACTGGGTCCCTAGGGAAGGAGAGGAGAGACTGGGTCCTGAGGGAAGGAGAGGAGAGACTATTCTGGGTCCTGAGGGAAGGAGATGAGAGACTGGGTCCTGAGGGAAGGAGAGGAGAGACTATTCTGGGTCCTGAGGAAGGAGAGGAGAGACTGGGTCCTGAGGGAAGGAGAGACTAGTCTGGGTCCTGAGGGAAGGAGAGGATAGTCTGGGTCCTGAGGGAAGGAGAGGAGAGACTAGTCTGGGTCCTGAGGGAAGGAGAGGATAGTTTGGGTCCTGAGGGAAGGAGAGGAGAGACTAGTCTGGGTCCTGAGGGAAGGAGAGACTAGTCTGGGTCCTGAGGGAAGGAGAGACTATTCTGGGTCCTGAGGGAAGGAGAGGATAGTCTGGGTCCTGAGGGAAGGAGAGACTATTCTGGGTCCTGAGGGAAGGAGAGGATAGTCTGGGTCCTGAGGGAAGGAGAGGAGAGACTAGTCTGGGTCCTGAGGGAAGGAGAGGATAGTCTGGGTCCTGAGGGAAGGAGTGGAGAGTCTGGGTCCTGAGGAAAGGAGAGGAGAGTCTGGGTCCTGAGGGAAGGAGAGGAGAGACTAGTCTGGGTCCTGAGGGAAGGAGAGGAGAGACTAGTCTGGGTCCTGAGGGAAGGAGAGGAGAGTCTGGGTCCTGAGGGAAGGAGAGGAGAGACTAGTCTGGGTCCTGAGGGAAGGAGAGACTATTCTGGGTCCTGAGGGAAGGAGAGAAGAGTCTGGGTCCTGAGGGAAGGAGAGGAGAGACTAGTCTGGGTCCTGAGGGAAGGAGAGTCTGGGTCCTGAGGGAAGGAGAGGATAGTCTGGGTCCTGAGGGAAGGAGATGAGAGTCTGGGTCCTGAGGGAAGGAGAGGAGAGTCTGGGTCCTGAGGGAAGGAGAGGAGAGAGTATTCTGGGTCCTGAGGGAAGGAGAGGAGAGTCTGGTTCCTGAGGGAAGGAGAGGAGAGACTGGGTCCTGAGGGAAGGAGAGGAGAGACTAGTCTGGGTCCTGAGGGAAGGAGAGGAGAGACTAGTCTGGGTCCTGAGGGAAGGAGAGGAGAGTCTGGGTCCTGAGGGAAGGAGAGGAGAGACTAGTCTGGGTCCTGAGGGAAGGAGAGACTATTCTGGGTCCTGAGGGAAGGAGAGGAGAGACTAGTCTGGGTCCTGAGGGAAGGAGAGACTATTCTGGGTCCTGAGGGAAGGAGAGGAGAGTCTGGGTCCTGAGGGAAGGAGAGGAGAGAGTATTCTGGGTCCTGAGGGAAGGAGAGGAGAGTCTGGGTCCTGAGGGAAGGAGAGGAGAGAGTATTCTGGGTCCTGAGGGAAGGAGAGACTATTCTGGGTCCTGAGGGAAGGAGAGGAGAGACTAGTCTGGGTCCTGAGGGAAGGAGAGGAGAGATAGTCTGGGTCCCTAGGGAAAGAGAGGAGAGTCTGGGCCTGCCCTGCTTTCCCCTCTATGGTCCTATATGCTGGATATGGCAAAAACAGTGAAAGTTAACAGTATGGCAAATGTTTCCCAGATTCCTAGGTTTTCCAGAATTCCTGGTTGGAAGATTCCCAAAATCAGGAGGAATAAGCCGGTGATGTGGAATGTCAGGAACCCTAGTATTCACTGTAAATAAAAATAAATAAAGAGAGCGTCCAACCAATACAGAGGGGAAAATATCAGACCTTCTCTAAAAACAGTGTTTGTTGTTGCCCATTTCATTCTGTGAATAGGACATTCATACCAATGGGACATTCATACCAATGGGACATTCATACCAATGGGACATTCATACCAATGGGACATTCATACCAATGGGACATTCATACCAATGGGACATTCATGTGGTGACCAGGGCTTGGTGATTATGGTACCTCACCTATTTTTCAACAGTTGAGTGTTTTGTTTGTTTTTGGAGAGTGTTTTTCTTTGTGTTTGGACATGGTTGAATAGAGAGTCTGTCCCTGACATTCTTGAAGTGTCAAGAAGGTGTACTGTCTTGTACGTATGTCTATGTTCAATACAAATCTGAATCAATAGCAAAACAACATATTTTTTGGGGTGGAATCCAAGGAGCTAAATTACCTTCTATTCTGAAAAGCTGTGTTGGTGAAACTAGACATTATGGTGAATAAACCTCTTGTATTAGATGCAGTACATAAGCTTTGCAGATTAAGGTGATCTATTGTTCATCATGGGATATGACCAGGAAGTTAGGCAGATCGGTTTGGGAAAACAATATTCCTGCAATCACCTGTTTATTGTGCATTTATTTGGAAAGAAATGTCCCAAGAAATGTGACATATTGCATATTTGTTTCTCCCCTCCAATCATTTCTCTCATTGACTTGCAAATTATCCTGCTATTAAAATTCAGGTAATGTATTCAATGTTTCTGAATTCTATTTGAGAAACGTTATTAATTTCATATATCAAGTTTGGAAGGACCATCTGTTCACTCCGCATCGCTGCACCACCCTCCATCTGCCCAGGCTGCGTTTCCCGGCACCCGCTGCGCCTGCCGCCGCTCCCGTGACACTCTAGTGCCACCGTCACCCACCACCACAAAGTTTTGTCCTGACTTTTGATTTGTCACTCATGGCCACTTCGCCTCAGCCGTGTGTGTGTGTGTGTGTGTGTGTATGGTAGTCTCTGTCCTGGAGGGCCCCGGCCGTCAGGCAGAAGGACTCCTGCAACATGGGGAGGTGCTACACAGTTTCAATAACCACCGTCTCCACACGCATGTCCCCTCTGACACTGCACGCCACCTTCCTCCTCCTCTTCCTCTTCCCCTTCCTCTTCCTCCTCCTCCTCATCTTCCTCCTCCTCCCACCTCTCTGCTAATGGAGGAGGTCAGCAGATTGTGGAGGCTGCCAGTGAGATGTGTCCCTGCCACAGTTAATTTAGCATCTGGGCTTTCATGAATATGAATACATTTACAAGTCTAGGATATAATTAGCTAGTGAAGTGTGGAGAGAGGCCATGGCAGTTCCAGGTGGGAGAGAGGGTGAAGCAGAGCGAGAGAGAGTGAGAGAGCGAGAGCGAGAGAGAGAGAGAGAGAGAGAGAGAGAGAGAGAGAGAGAGAGAGAGAGAGAGAGAGAGAGAGAGAGAGAGAGAGAGAGAGAGAGAGAGAGAGAGAGAGAGAGAGAGAGAGAGAGAGATAGAGAGAGAGAGCGAGAGAGAGAGAGAGAGAGAGAGAGAGAGAGAGAGAGAGAGAGAGAGATCACAAATCAAAAAGAAAAATATATATCACCTATTGGAAAGACACCACTCTAAACAGACAGTACATGGTGGCAGACTATCTGACTGATAGAAAACTGAGGAAAACACTGACTAGGTACAGACTCAGTGAGCACAGTCTGGCTATAGAGACCGGTCGTCACGGGCAAACCTGGCTGCCCAGAGAGGACAGGCTGTGCTCACTCTGCCCCCGGGGAGAAGTAGAGACAGAGCTGCATTTCCTATTACACTGTGACAAATACTCAGACCTAAGAGAATCTTTCTTTCCCAAGATTATCATTCAGTTCAAAGAATTTGAAACTATAAAAGACAAAGAAAAAATAAAATATTTATTGGATGAAAAGCCAAAATGTGCAGTTCCTGCCACAACCTGAGGGACAGCCAATGAAAAGTGCAAAATATATATAATTGTTTTACATTTTCGCAGACACTCTTATCCAGAGCGACTTACAGGAGCAATTCAGGTTAAATGCCATGCTCAAGGGCACATCGAAAGATTTTTCTCTTAGTCGGCTCGGGGATTAGAACCAGCAACCTTTCGGTTACTGGAACAACGCGCTTAACCACTAAGTTACCTGCTGCCCCGGCAATAATGTGAATAATATTTCCCATTTTGATTATGTTTTGGCTTTCATCATTTGGCCATGTGGCTCCTCAGTCCTGTTGACACTGGCCTACTACTGTTGATTGAACCTCTTAAGGATCGGACCCTTTTTTTCAATTTTCGCCTGAAATGACATACCCAAATTTAACTGCCTGTAGCTCAGGACCTGAAGCAAGGATATGCATTTTATTGATACCATTTGAAAGGAAACACTTTGAAGTTTGTGGAAATGTGAAATAATGTAGGAGAATACAACACATTAGATCTGGTGAAAGACAATACAATCAAAAGAACATGGGTTTTCTATATATTTTTTTTTCATCATCTTTGAAATGCAAGAGAAAGGCCACAATATAATATTGCAGTTTAGGAGCAATTTAGATTGTGGCCACTAGATGGAAGCAGTGTGTGTGTAAAGTTTCAGATTGATCCAGTGAAGCATTGCAATACTGGACTATTTTGTATCAAGTCTGCCTAAATGTACGGAATTGGTCAATTGATACATTTTCAAGTACATAACTATAGAGAACATACAAAATGATATGGTAATACACAATGTAAGTTTACACACTCCCAGGAATGTCATAAATGAAGGATCATTAGCTTAAACACAAACTTTCACACATCTAGATGCCGGGTGGGGTGGGTGTGGAGCCAGAGACAGCAGGGGTTCAAACTGTAGAACCCAGTTCCTACATTTGACTATAAAACTGGATTTTATCAAACAAAACTATGCTACATTTTATCTCTGGGACCCTTAGGATGACAAATCAGAGCAAGATTACTGAATGTAAGTCCATTATTTCCCTTCAGAGGTGAATGTATCAAACCAGTTGCCGTGATACGTTTTTTGTTGTTGTGCACTCTCCTCAAACAATAGCATGGCATTTTATCACTGTAATAGCTACTGTAAATTGGACAGTGCAGTTAGATTAACATGAAGTTAAGCTTATAAAGCTTATACTTTAAGCTTAAGTATACGGGAGGTTGATGTCTTATTATTCTGATTAATATTGTTGTTGTAGTTGCTGTTAATGGAATACCATTTCCACCTCTACTATTATTATTGATCGCTTATTGCTGTTGGTCCCACCATTTTTTGTTACATCTACAGTACAAGTCAAAAGTTTGGACACACCTACTCATTCAAGGGTTTTTCTTTATTTTTACTATTTTCTACACTGTATAATAATAGTAAAGACATCAAAACTATGAAATAACACATATGGAATCAAAAAGTGTTAAACAAATCAAAATATAGCCACCCTTTGCCTTGATGACAGCTTTGAACACTTGGTATTCTCTCAACCAGCTTCATGAGGTAGTCACCTGGAATGCATTTCAATTAACAAGTGTGCCTTCTTAAAAGTTAATATGTGGAATTTCTTTCCTTCATAATGCGTTTGAGCCAATCAGTTGTGTTGTGACAAGGTAGGGGGGGGTATACAGAAGACAGCCCTATTTGGTAAAAGACCAAGTCCATATTATGGCAAGAACAGCTCAAATAAGCAAAGAGAAACAGGAACAATGTGCAGTGGCTGCGGTCATCACAACAACCCAAGGATCGCCTCATTCTGTTAGCTTCTGTGTTGCCGTGCTCAGGAATTGCCTAATAACAATCTTATTTCTGACATAGGATACAGCAACGATCACATTCTATGACATCATTGATAGAAAAAAAAGAATAACCAAAGTTAAATGTACACAGCTGTGTTTTTCCTCACTGGATTTGACTGGTAAATATCATCCATATCGATGCAGCCCTGTGATGGGGGTAGAAGAATTTCAATGAATGGTGCATGGAAAAAACATTCCATTTTAGAACTCAAAGATCACTGGAACGGGGAACACACAGAATTAGAACCATTCGAACAGCCCTGGAATTCTAGAACACAGAACCATTGAAAACAGCCCTGGAGTTTAGAACACAGAACCATTCAAACAGCCCTCGAGTTCTAAAACACAGAACCATTCAGACAGCCCTTGAGTTCTAGAACACAGAACCATTCAGACAAACCCTGGAATTCTTGAATTGCATAACCTAAATATCCCTTATAGGGGTAAAAGTCAACCCACGTACTGCTGTGACTGATTGCCTTATCAAAGTCTGTCATACTTAATTATCACAACGCACCACGCATCCTCCTCAATGCACGCACCTCGATTAACCATCTTTTTGGCCAAGGTACCACTGGATAGTTCTGTCGAGAGAGCAAGAAACTGCTGAAAGTTTGGATGCAAATGGCCACAACCACCATGATCTTTTCACTGGATCAATCTAAAAAAACATATTGTAAAGTGGTTATCCCACTGGCTATAAGGTGAATGCACCAATTTGTAAGTCGCTCTGGATAAGAGCGTCTGCTAAATGAAGTAAATGTAAATGTAAAAATCTTTATGATTTTGGGGGCTTCACTTGTAGCGTGTCTTACGGACATGAACGCTCTACTGGACCGCTTTCACAACGAGGGGAGGACCGCGTCTGCCATTGCAACTGTGGAAGGCACCAAGTCCACTATGTGATCCCGTACGATGGGGACCAGTCTCTGGTAAACTCGGGCAGGGAGAACTACTTTGTGAGTGACCAACTGGACCTGATGCTGGGCTTCCTCCTCAGCTGGCTACTGCTGTGGCTGGACGGGGCGCTGCACGCTGCCCTCAGGGCCTGGAGGTGTTCTCCTGGTCATGGGTTCCCAGAGACGGGTGGACCTGAGAAAGCTGGTGGACTCCAGTGGGAACATGGTTCACATTAAGCAGCAGCTGTACCACAATGGACACCCCAGCCCACGCCACCTCTGAGAGCCATGGACTGGCTGAGACAGACTGAGACCTGCTGTCAACTGACCAACCAGACTTTAGTCACATGGCCAACAAAACAAAGACTATCCAAGATGTAGTCCCCTGTAGCTCAGTTGGTAGAGCATGGTGCTTGTTGATGATTCCTGGTGTAACTTGGGTAGTTGTTGTTGCCATCCTGTACCTGTCCCGCAGGTGTGATGTTCGGATGTACCGATCCTGTGCAGGTTTTGTTACACGTGGTCTGCCACTGCGAGGATGATCAGCTGTCCGTCCTGTCTCCCTGTAGCTCTGTCTTAGGCGTCTCACAGTACGGACATCACAATTTATTGCCCTGGCCACATCTGCAGTCCTCATGCCTCGTTGCAGCATGCCTAAGGCACGTTCACGCAGATGAGCAGGGACCCTGGGCATCTTTCTTTTGGTGTTTTTCAGAGTCAGTTGAAAGGCCTCTTTATTGTCCCAAGTTTTCATAACTGTGACCTTAATTGCCTACCGTCTGTAAGCAGTTAGTGTCTTAATGACCGTTCCACAGGTGCATGTTCATTAATTGTTTATGGTTCATTGAACAAGCCTGGGAAACGGTGTTTAAACCTTTTACAATGAAGATCTGTGAAGTTATTTGGAATTTTACGAATGATCTTTGAATACTGTCTGAGTTTATTTTTTTGCTGAGTTTAAAAGTTTTAACCCAGCTCACACCAAAAATATGTGCTCATTAAAATTCCTATAATTTCTCTTTGTAATAATGTGTGAGCGAGTTTAGGTAATTTAACTTCTCTTATGCAGACAATGGGACAATGGTCACTGAATTCATTAGCAAATATCCCAAAGGCTGTAAACCTATGAGGGGCATTTGTTAGAATAATATCTAAGAGAGTAGATTGTTCAGAGTGTTCTGCTCTTTGTCTATCAGCCCTCAACAAACAGCCTTGCTGCCTTACTAAACGAACACCTGCCATCTTTTGAGAGTACAGTGGCTTGCGAAAGTATTCACCCCCTTGGCATTTTTCCTATTTTGTTGCCTTACAACCTGGAATTAAAATTGATTTTTTGGGGTGTTTGTATCATTTGATTTACACAACATGCCTACCACTTTGAAGATGCAAAATATTTTTTATTGTGAAACAAACAAGTAATAAGACAAGAAAACAGAAAACTTGAGCGTGCATAACTATTCACCCCCAAAGTCAATACTTTGTAGGGCCACCTTTTGCAGCAATTACAGCTGCAAGTCTCTATATGTCTCTATAATCTCTGGAAGACTGAAACAGGTTTCCCTCAAGAATGTCCCTGTATTTAGCGCCATCCATCATTCCTTCAATTCTGACCAGTTTCCCAGTCCCTGCTGATTAAAAACATCTCGGGGTGATGAGATGTGTTGGGTTTGCGCCAGACCTAGCGTTTTCCTTGATGGACAAAAAGCTCAATTTTAGTCTCATCTGACCAGAGTCCCTTCTTCCATATATTTGAGGAGTCATAGTTGATTTACATAGTTGAATGTGCTGACAACAAAATCACACAAAAATTATCAATGGAAATCAAATTTATCAACCCATGGAGGTCTGGATTTGGAGTCACCCTCAAAATTAAAGTGGAAAACCACACTACAGGCTGATCCAACTTTGATGTAATGTCCTTAAAACAAGTCAAAATGAGGCTTAGTAGTGTGTGTGGCCTCCCTACAACGCCTGGGCATGCTCCTGATGAGGTGGCGGATGGTCTCCTGAGGGATCTCCTCCCAGACCTGGACTAAAGCATCCGCCAACTCCTGGACAGTCTGTGGTGCAACGTGGCGTTGGTGGATGGAGCGAGACATGATGTCCTAGATGTGCTCAATTGGATTCAGGTCTGGGGAACGGGCGGGCCAGTCCATAGCATCAATGCCTTCCTCTTCAGGAACTGCTGACACACTCCAGCCACATGAGGTCTAGCATTGTCTTGCATTAGGAGGAACCCAGGGCCAACTGCACCAGCATATGGTCTCACAAGGGGTCTGAGGATCTCATCTCGGTACCTAATGGCAGTCAGGCTACCTCTGGCGAGCACATGGAGGGCTGTGCGGCCCCCCAAAGAAATGCCACCCCACACCATGACTGACCCACCGCCAAACCGGTCATGCTGGAGGATGTTGCAGGCAGCAGAACGTTCTCCACGGCGTCTCCAGACTCTGTCACGTCTGTCACATGTGGTCAGTGTGAACCTGCTTTCATCTGTGAAGAGCACAGGGCGCCAGTGGCGAATTTGCCAATCTTGGTGTTCTCTGGCAAATGCCAAACGTCCTGCACGGTGTTGGGCTGTAAGCACAACCCCCACCTGTGGACGTCGGGCCCTCATACCACCCTCATGGAGTCTGTTTCTGACCGTTTGAGCAGACACATGCACATTTGTGGCCTGCTGGAGGTCATTTTGCAGGGCTCTGGCAGTGCTCCTCCTGCTCCTCCTTGCACAAAGGCGGAGGTAGCAGTCCTGCTGCTGGGTTGTTGCCCTCCTACGGCCTCCTCCACGTCTCCTGATGTACTGGCCTGTCTCCTGGTAGCGCCTCCATGCTCTGGACACTACGCTGACAGACACAGCAAACCTTCTTGCCACAGCTCGCATTGATGTGCCATCCTGGATGAGCTGCACTACCTGAGCCACTTGTGTGGGTTGTAGACTCGGTCTCATGCTACCACTAGAGTGAAAGCACCGCCAGCATTCAAAAGTAACCAAAACATCAGCCAGGAAGCATAGGAACTGAGAAGTGGTCTGTGGTCACCACCTGCAAAACCAGTCCTTTATTGGGGGTGTCTTGCTAATTGCCTATAATTTCCACCTGTTGTCTATTCCGTTTGCACAACAGCATGTGAAATGTATTGTCAATCAGTGTTGCTTCCTAAGTGGACAGTTTGATTTCACAGAAGTGTGATTGACTTGGAGTTACATTGTGTTGTTTAAGTGTGTAGTTTTTTGAGCAGTGTAATTATGTGACTTGTGAAGGTAATTGGTTGCACCAGATCTTATTTAGGGGCTTCATAGCAAAGGGGGTCAATACATATGCACGCACCACTTTTCCGTTATTTATTTTTTTGGAATTTCTTGAAACAAGTTATTTTTTTCATTTCACTTCACCAATTTGCACTATTTTGTGTATGTCCATTACATGAAATCAAAATAAAAAACAATTTAAATTACAGGTTGTAATGCAACAAAATAGGAAAAACGCCAAGGGGGATGAATACTTTTGCAAGGCACTGTAAGTGTGTGCCCTCAGGCCTTTTACATCTAATATTACTGCTTGCATCAGTTACTTGATGTGGAATAGAGTTCCATGTAGTCATGGCTGTATGTAGTACTGTGCACCTCCCATAGTCTGTTCTGGACTTGGGGACTGTGAAGAGACCTCTGGTGGCATGTCTTGTGGGGTATGCATGGGTGTCCGAGCTGTGTGCCAGTAGTTCAAACAGACAGCTCAGTTCATTCAACATGTCAATACCTCTCATAAATACAAACACCAAGGGGGATGAATACTTTGGCAAGGCACTGTACTTACCATCAGGCAGGGTACCACCTGTGATAAACAAATACCTCCAAAGATGTTTAACAATTCATTTGTGGAAATGTGTCGTTCCGAAGCCATTATGGATAGCTATACACAAGGTGTAATGACGCACGCACGCACGCACGCACGCACGCACGCACGCACGCACGCACGCACACACACACACACACACACACACACACACACACACACACACACACACACACACACACACACACACACACACACACACCAAGGTGTAATGACACAGTGTGTAGAAGCTGTAAAACAGTTGTATATGGCTCAACTTCACCATTCTGGAGGATGAGCATCCCATAGCAGCGTCTCGGTAAATAAACCTTTACAATGGCTGCATCCCAAATCCCGCCCTATGCCCTACATAGTGCACTACTTTTGACCAGGGCCAAAAGTCCTAGACCACTATTACTCAACCCACGCATACAAGGCCCTCCCTCGTCCGCCATAACTCTGTACTCCTGATTCCTGTTTACAAACAGAAGCTCAAACAGGAAGTGGTCATCAGAATCCGAGTTTATGTTACAGGACGGTATTCCATGCACTGATCAGCTGGCAGGCATATTCACAGTTATTTTCAAGATGAATACATTCCTGTTCCCAAGAATGACTACCGCCCTGCTAACATTGAAAAGGTACAAAAAAAGTGATGGGATATCAGTCCTTGCTCAAAACAGGTAACCCTCAGGTAACCCTCGAAAATGTATCATGTTGAATTTCTGGCTTCTCAAACTGACACAGACATTTTGATAATTACTGAGACTTGGTTAACCCCTAGAGTTCATGTCAACACCCCCGTGGAAATCTAATTAGCACAATCAAAAATCCCCATAACAATCTGTCAGTTTAAACTAGGGATATCAGTTTTTTTGCATTGGAAGCATCTCAATCCACCGCATCCGTTGATGTCGCACTTCCTCATCTACATTTACATTTTACATTTTAGTCATTTAGCAGACCCTCTTATCCAGAGCGACTTACAGGAGCAATTAGGGTTAAGTGCCTTGCTCAAGGGCACATTTACGTCATTTAGCAGACGCTCTTATCCAGAGCGACTCACAAATTGGTGCATTCACCCTATAGCCAGTGGGATAACCACTTTACAATTTTGGGGGGTAGAAGGATTACTTTATCCTATCCCAGGTATTCCTTAAAGAGGTGGGGTTTCAAATGTCACCGGAAGGTGGTGAGTGACTCCGCTGTCCTGGCGTCGTGAGGGGAGCTTGTTCCACCATTGGGGTGCCAGAGCAGCGAACAGTTTTGACTGGGCTGAGCGGGAACTATGCTTCCGCAGAGGAAGGGAGCCAGCAGGCCAGAGGTGGATGAAACGCAATGCCCTCGTTTGGGTGTAGGGACTGATCAGAGCCCGAAGGTACAGAGGTGCCGTTCCCCTCACTGCTCCATGGCAAGCACCATGGTCTTGTAACGGATGCGAGCTTCAACTGGAAGCCAGTGGAGTGTGCGGAGGAGGGGGGTGACGTGAGAGAACTTGGGAAGGTTGAACACCAGACGGGCTGCGGCATTCTGGATGAGTTGTAGGGGTTTAATGCCACAGGCAGGGAGGCCAGCCAACAGCGAGTTGCAGTAATCCAGACGGGAGATGACAAGTGCCTGGATTAGGACCTGTGCCGCTTCCTGTGTAAGGCAGGGTCGTACTCTCCGAATGTTGTAGAGCATGAACCTGCAGGAGCGGGTCACCGCCTTGATGTTAGCGGAGAAACGACAGGGTGTTGTCCGGGGTCACGCCAAGGCTCTTCGCACTCTGGGAGGAGGACACAACGGAGTTGTCAACCGTGATGGCGAGATCATGGAACGGGCAGTCCTTCCCGGGAGGAAGAGCAGCTCCGTCTTGCCAGGGTTCAGCTTGAGGTGGTGATCCGTCATCCATACTGATATGTCTGCCAGACATGCAGAGATGCGGTTCGCCACCTGGTTATCAGAAGGGGGAAAGGAGAAGATTAGTTGTGTATCGTCAGCGTAGCAATGATAGGAGAGGCCATGTGAGGATATGACAGAGCCAAGTGACTTGGTGTATAGGGAGAAAAGGAGAGGGCCTAGAACTGAGCCCTGGGGACACCAGTGGTGAGAGCACGTGGTGCGGAGACAGCTTCTCGCCACGCCACTTGGTAGGAGCGACCGGTCAGGTAGAACGCAATCCAGGAGTGAGCCGCGCCGGAGATGCCCAGCTCGGAGAGGGTGGAGAGGAGGATCTGATGGTTCACAGTATCAAAGGCAGCAGACAGGTCTAGAAGGACAAGAGCAGAGGAGAGAGAGTTAGCTTTGCAGTGCGGAGAGCCTCCGTGACACAGAGAAGAGCAGTCTCAGTTGAATGACCAGTCCTGAAACCTGACTGGTTTGGATCAAGAAGGTCATTCTGAGAGAGATAGCAAGAGAGTTGGCTAAAGATGGCACGCTCAATAGTTTTGGAAAGAAAAGAAAGAAGGGATACTGGTCTGTAGTTGTTGACATCAGTGGGATCGAGTGTTGGTTTTTTGAGAAGGGGAGCAATTCTCGCTCTCTTGAAGACGGAAGGGACATGGCCAGCGGTCAAGGATGAGTTGATCAGCGAGGTGAGGTAGGGGAGAAGGTCACCGGAGATGGTCTGGAGAAGAGAGGAGGGGATGGGGTCAAGCGGGCATCTGTTGTGAAAGGTGACAGAGCTAGACTGGTGTTTGTCAAACCATGAGCCATTACGAAAATATGTATTCTCACAAAATCGTCTGTAGCATCCAAACTGCTCTCACTCCATTTCTGCTCTACGACCCCAACAAGAGTCTTGGGACTCGTCTGAAGACAGCCGATCTGCCAACTTCTGTCACACTAATATGACCCCTCTGTGGAAAGGTGATACTCTCACGAACACGTCAGTGGTTTACCCTCATGCCTCACGCCTCACGCCAACTGAAGGTACCAGTTGGAAACATGTACGGAAGTAAATAAGGGGTTAAATCTAACATTTCCTGATCTTTCTTACATCTCTCAGATATGTAGGACAGAACAAACTTATTTTATCTGTTGTTCCATGTAGTGAATATGTCATTCAATATGTTTGTATGGGCTAATTTTACATTTTAGTCATTTAGCAGACGCTCTTATCCAGAGCGACTTACAGTTAGTGAGTGCATACATTATTTTTTTTCCATACTGGCCCCCCATGGGAATCAAACCCACAACCCTGGCGTTGCAAATGAGCTACATCCCTGCCGGCCATTCCCTCCCCTACCCTCGACGACGCTGGGCCAATTGTGCACTGCCCCATGGGTCTCCCGGTCACGGCCGGCTACGACAGAGCCTGGATTTGAACCAGGATCTCTAGTGGTACAGCTATGCTGTGCCTTAGACCACTGCGCCACTCGGGAGTATAATAGCAGTAAGGCCAACATAATAATGTTCTGCAAAAAACATTTAAACATATTTTTGGGATACTTCAAGGGGTCTTAAAATTCAAAATGAAATAGCATGTCCTTCTTAAAACAATTCCATATAGCTTAGTAGACCCCACCGTATATCCATCGTAAAAGCCTCTGACGGCAAGAAGAAGCTGCCTGGGGACGAGGTGAGATAATTAATTTTAGATGCAGTCACGCAGAGGCAGTCCCAGCAATGGCAGATAAGAAATAATGTAATATCTAAATGATGTCAGGATGATGTAATAAAGGTGTTAAAGAAGGAGAAGTGACTCCTGCTGTATTCAGCCCTGTAGAGTTCATCTGGGGTCAACTTTCCAACATTTACTTTTGACGATGTGACGATTTTAATAAACAAAAGTGAGAAGACACAAAACAACAAAAAATATTTAAATATTCAAAACAACAAACATAAGGTTTCAAAAGATAAAATACATTTAAAGTGTTTATATATTATCAGATTTGTGTTTTAGCAACGTGCAAATAGTTATCTCTCTCTCTTACTACCTCTCTCTCTCAATTCAATTTCAATTACATTTATTGGCATGGGAAACGTATGTTAACATTGCCAAAGCAAGTGAAGTAAATAGTAAACAAAAGTGAAATAAACAATAAATATTAACAGTCAACATTACACTCAAAAGTTCCAAAGAATAAAGACATTTCAAATGTCATATTATGTCTATATACAGTGTTGTAACAATGTGTAAGTGGTCCTCTGTAGCTCAATTGGTAAAGCATGGTGCTTGTAACGCCAGGGTAGTGGGTTCGATCCCCGGGACCACCCATACGTAAAAATGTATGCACACATGACTGTAAGTCGCTTTGGATAAAAGCGTCTGCTAAATATTATATTAAAGTACAAAAGAGAAAATAAATAAACATAAATATGGGTTGTATTTACAATGGTGTTTGTTCTTCACTGGTTGCCCTTTTCTTGTGGCAACAGGTCACACATCTTGCTGCTGTGATGGCACACTGTGGTTTTTCACCCAACAGATATGGGAGTTTATCAAAATTTGATTGGTTTTGGAATTCTTTGTGGGTCTCTGTAATCTGAGGGAAATACAGTATGTGTTTCTAATATTGTCATACATTTGTCAGGAGGTGCAGCTCAGTTTCCACCTCATTTTGTGGGCAGTGTGCACATAGCCTGTCTTCTATAGAGAGCCAGGTCTGCCTACGGCGGCCTCTCTCAATAGCAAGGCTAGGCTCACTGTACATAGTCAAAGCTTTCCTTAATGTTGGGTCAATCACAGAGAATAATTTTGCAGAATTCTGCATGCAGAGTTTCAAATTGGTGTTTGTCCCATTTTGTGAACTCTTGGTTGGTGAGCAGACCCCAAACCTCACAACCATAAAGGGCAACGGGTTCTATAACTGACTGAAGTATTTTTAACCAGATCCTAATTGGTCTGTCGAATTCTATGTTCCTTTTGATCAAGTAGAATGCCCTTCTTGCATTGTCTCTCAGATCATTCACAGCTTTGTGGAAGTTACCTGTGGTGCTTATGTTTAGGCTGAGGCAACGGTGTCTAGATGGAATTTGTATTTATGGTCCTGGCAACTGGACCTATTTTTGTCTTACTGAAATTTACTGTCAGGACTGAGGTCTGACAGAATCTGTGTAGAAGATCTAGGTGCTGCTGTAGGCCCTCCTTGGTTGTTGACAGAAGCACCAGATCATCAGCAAACAGTAGACATTTGACTTCAGTTTCTAGTAGGGTGAGGCCAGGTGCTGCAGACTGTTCTAGTGCCCTCGCCAATTCGTATATATCTATATATATGTTGAAGAGGGTGGGGCTCAAGCTGAATCCCTGTCTCACCCCACGGCCCTGTGGAAAGAAATGTATTTTTAGTTGTTGCCAATTTTAACCGCGCACTTGTTGTTTGTGTACATGGATTTTATAATGTCATATGTTTTTCCTCCAACACCACTTTTCCATCAATTAGTATAGTAGACCCTCATACCAAATTGAGTCAAAAGCTTCTTTTTTTTAAGCAACAAAGCATGAGAAGAATTTGACTTTGTTTTGGTGTGTTTGTTGGTCAATTATGGTGTGCAGGGTGAATACGTGGTCTGTCGTACGATAATTTGGTAAAAAGCCAATTTGACAATTGCTCAGTACATTGTTTTCACTGAGGAAATGTACGAGTCTGCTGTTAATGATTATGCAGATGATTTTCCTAAGGTTGCTGTTGACGCATATCCCATGGTAGTTATTGGGGTCAAATTTGTCTCCACTTTTGTGAATTGGGGTGATCAGTCCTTGGTTCCAATATTGGGGAAGATTCCAGAGCTAATGATGATGTTAAAGAGTTTAAGTATAGCTAATTGGAATTGTGGTCTGTATATTTTATCATTTCATTGAGAATACCATCAACACCACCGGCCTTTTTGGGTTGGAGGGTTTGTATTTTGTCCTGTAGTTCATTCAATGTAATTGGAGAATCCAGTTGGTGCTGGTAGTCTTTAATAGTTGATTCTAAGATTTGTATTTGATCATGTATATGTTTTTGCTGTTTGTTCTTTGATATTGGGCCCAAAAATTGGGGAAGTGTTTTATCCATAGAGCTCCGTTTTGAATAGATAGCTTTTCGTGTTGTTGTTTGTTTAGTGTATTACAATTTTCCCAGAAGTGGTTAGATTCTATGGATTTTTCAATTACATTGAGCTGATTTCTGACGTGCTGTTCCTTCTTTTTCCGTAGTGTATTTCTGTATTGTTTTAGTGATTCACCATAGTGAAGGCAAAGGCTCAGGTTTTCTGGGTCTCTATGTTTTTGGTTGGATAGGTTTCTCTATTTCTTTCTTAGGTTTTTTGCATTCTTCATCAAACCATTTGTCATTGTTGTTAATTGTCTTTGGTTCTCTGCTTGACCTTTTTAGATTTGATAGGGAAGCTGAGAGGTCAAATATACTGTTTAGGTTTTCTACTGCCAAGTTTACACCTTCACTATTAAAGTTTTTGTCCAGGAAGATGTCTAAAAGGCATTGAATTTGTTGTTGCCTAATTGTTTTTTGTTAGGTTTTGTGACGACCCTCCCACTCTGCCAAATTATTTCTCTCTGCTCTTGTTTTCCTTAATACGATGTCGGTGGGCGGAGCTAGGTGGGTCGTCAGCGAAATGGGCTTGGGTGTGTCCCGGGGATAAATACACCTTTCCCCCATACATCGAGGAGACTCTCTGTTGTTGTTATTTGTGGAATTTTGGGATTCTTTATGTTTGTTTATTTTGGCATCTCTCAGCTCTTTATCACAATATATCCACTGACTACTGACTACACACACCATTGTTACTTGTATATCTCTCACAGTTGAAGTGTACCTATGATAAAAAGTACAGACCTCTACATGCTTTGTAAGTAGGAAAACCTGCAAAATCGGCAGTGTATCAAATATTTGTTCTCCCCACTGTAGGTTACTTTATTTAATAAATATATTTTTGTTATTCATTTATGTCCGCATTGTCTCCCTCTTTGTTACGGACTACAAGCCGGTTTGTAACATTTTCCACAAAAAAGTAAAATAAAAATAGAATAGGTTTACGTCTTCAAGTAAAACATTTTGTCCAGGAAGTTGTCTAAAAGGGATTGAGTTTGTTGTTGCCTTATTGTTTTTTGGTAGGTTTCCACACTACTTTCCTTCCATCTATAGCATTTCTTAATATTATTAAGTTCATTTGACTTTGAGGCT